>NC_049218.1:10508776-10511276 GCF_013347855.1 Anguilla anguilla
CACACACACTCACTCACACACACTCACACACACACACTCACTCACACTCACGCACACACACACACACTCACTCACACACATAAACACATACACACACACACACACATTCACGCGCACAAACACACACACACTCACTCACACTCACACACACTCACACGCACACACACACACACAAATAAAAACACAGCCAAAAACACCCACAAACAGAAAAACAAGTATTTGCATACAGAGACGGATACACATACTCACAAAGGAAGTCAGACAGTGTCATTGTAATAGTGCTATAGTCCGGTGTCAGAGTGGAGCCATGTACTGCAGCACTGTGTCATTAACACAAACAGGCCATGTCATTACTGTCCCTTTAATTTCAACATACCTCCGACACACACTCACGCACGCAGGCACACACGCACACAGGCCCACATGCACGCACACACACGCACACACACACAAGGTCCCCATACTCTGCTTCAATTGATCAGATCTCATTTGCCGTCTCTGTCTCATTTGATCATATACGGGCAGGACCAACAAAAAGGAAATGCTGTGGGTTTTTTTTTCAGATGTGGATTTAATATGGTTCTGCTCTCAAAGCCTGGTCCAAAAACAGAGCTTTCATACCGATTCACATCGCATTTATACAACACGCATGCTGAGCTGGCTACCCTGTGTACACACAATCACAACCACAGGGATACCGTAACAATGATATCAAACTAGAAGATGATATCATCGTGACATATTACTTCCTTTATTATCATAATTATCATCACATTCAGAGCTACTGTACCCTGCAATGAACATTTGGAAAAAGATTTAAAGGGAAAGACTGGGGTGCAGAAAGAGAGAGAGAGCGAGAGACAGAGACAGAGAGACAGAGAGAAAAGCCGGCCTTGTTTTGGAAAGGGGGAAGAGGCAGAGAGCGAGAGAGAGAGGAGAGGAGGGGTGGATGAAGGAGGGGAGAGCAGAGAGGGGCTCTGTGCTCTTCCTGTGACTCAGCAGCATGCTGTGGCTCGCTGTGGTCATCAGAACCCTGCGTGACAGACTGGTCTTCTCCTGCTCATCAGAACCCTGCGTGACAGACTGGTCTTCTCCTGCTCATCAGAACCCTGCGTGACAGACTGGTCTTCTCCTGCTCATCAGAACCCTGCGTAACAGACTGGGCTTCTCCAGCTCATCACACACACACACAAACATACACACACACTCATGTACACGTGCACACACACAGACACCACAGGCACGCACGCACACACCATGCGTCTGCTAATCTTACACACAGAGAGATTATTTCTCATTTAAAAAACCGAGTTTTAGAACTAGCTAAATCAATTCAGGGCAACTGACATTGATCATGAAGTGTGAAAGCTGTCAGTCAGCTGTCTCGCAGGGGTAACGTATCCAGCTGGGAAAGAAAGCTGGGAGTAAACCGCAGTACTCCGCTCTGACAGATCCAGCGCCAGCTCCTCAAACACCCGACTCGCTCTATCCTTCTTACTTCAAAAAAAATTAGTAGGTCATCTATCAGCACGTAAATATGCTAACTCTGTTTTAATCCCAGCAATGACAAGCGGTGTCAGCTCCCCGCCGCGTCTGTCAGATCTCTGCCATTCACCCTCAGCTTTCTGTTAGCCTGTACCGCTACCACTGAGCTACCATACAGCTACCACAGAGCTACCGTACAGCTACCACAGAGCTACCGTACAGCTAACACACAGCTACCACAGAGCTACTGTACAGCTACCACAGAGCTACAGTACAGCACCACAGAGCTACCATACAGCTACCACAGAGCTACCACAGAGCTACTGTACAGCTAACACAGAGCTACCGTACAGCTACCACAGAGCTACCATACAGCTACCACAGAGCTACTGTACAGCTAACACAGAGCTACTGTACAGCTAACACAGAGCTACTGTACAGCTACCACACAGCTACCACAGAGCTGCCGTACAGCTACCACAGAGCTACCACACAGCTACCACAGAGCTACTGTAGTACAGCTACCACAGAGCTCCCGTACAGCTACTGCACAGCCTCAGAAGCCCCACTGTAATGTACTTCAGATTTCAGGTCTGTATGACTCACGCTCTCAATACGAGAGGGTTCCAGAAAGTCAACAGCGCTCAGAGAGACGTTACTGCCAGTGTCACAGAGACACGAGAGGACAAGGTGCATTTAATGAGCTGCTGAAATGGAAAAAAACTGGGACCCACACCGGTAGGTAAATTGGACATAATACTCGTCCGAATCTGTCGGTTTGCACTTGTCTACACTTTTGCTTTGCTGTTTCAGATTTTTCATCGGCCACTCACTTATACTGTACTCCTATTTAGCTCCAATTAAAGTCAGGCAAAGGGCCGGAATAAAATTTGCAAATGGCCGAATGGATGTGTGGCCCCCTCCATCTCTGAGTTTAATTAAATGACCCCCCCCCCCCCCCCCCGTTGCCCAGGGCCCTATCTCCTTCACTCTCTGTCAGTTCAGTACTGCTGTG
>NC_049218.1:10516276-10586276 GCF_013347855.1 Anguilla anguilla
TGTGTGTCGCACGGTGAATGAGTGTGCTAGCACCTGCCTGTTTACACTAAACTGTGACTCGTTCCTCCGGAGACAGAGAGAGGGACAAAGCTAGAGGGAAGAAGAGAGAGAAGGAGAGAGAGCGAGAGAGAGAGAGGGAGGGAGGGAGGGAACGGGGGAGAGCAGGGCGACTCAAGCGCTCTGCAAAAATGACATCAGAAGCGATGTCCGGGGGGCGGTGGTGGAGGGGTGCGTGGGGGTGCGGGATTGAGCGGGGGGTCCAGGTAGCTAAGGGAGGGAGACGGGCACCGGTCCCACACGGCTATTTTAAAGCCCTCCTGCTCAATTGCGCCGTTAATGCCATGAGCATCGCACCCTTTGTAAAATTTCATTAATGTAATCAGATCTGACAGGCAGTGATTCTTGTGGCTAAAGTCTTTGGCAGGAGTGGTCTGCTGTCACGCAAATGAAAGAGTTGCAAGAAAATGAATTGACAGATCGCAAAGACATAAACAAACAGAGAGAGAGAGAGGCACGCACGCACTCACACACACACACACGCACACATACACACACACACACACACACATACACACACACACTGCCTTGCAGCACACATTCAGCACACGCACACACGTATGTTCTACACACACTCATACACACGTGAACACACACACACACACACACACACACATACACACACACTGCCTTGCAGCACACATTCAGCACACGCACACACGTATGTTCTACACACACTCACACACACGTGAACACACACACACACACACACACACACACACATGCATACACAGGGATTATAACCTCTGTGTCCTCTCATTGCACCTCCTTGCATCAGAGGTGCTCCCATGGCTAGACCAATAACAGAAGGCAGTTACGGCAACAAAGAAAGAGTGACAGAGAGAGACGGACAGATTGGAGACAGGAAAAGGCACGAGGGGCACAGCAAAGCATAAAGAGGTCATGAAAGAAAAACGGAGAGACGGGAAACAGAAAACGAGAGAAAGAGAGACAGGGATAGAGAGAGAGAGAGAGAGAGAGAGAGAGAGAGAGAGGTAGACAGATTCCCGGAGGCCTCTTAGTCTTATAGTCTGCGGGTCTTGTGAGGGAAAGAGATGTGTGTTCTAATTAATTAGAGCTAATTCTGCTTTTATCCTTCCTGCCCCCCCCCCCCCCCGAATCAGGTCTGCGCTGCCCTGGCTATCGCCGTGGCAACCTGCCCGGCGCTGGGCTTGTGTGGCACTTACCCCTCCGGTCTCTATGCCCTTACCTGGGGGCACACAGCGCAGCAGCCCCCCCCCACCCCCCCCCCCCCCACCCTGCGGATAACAATAAAAGCTCACTTTCAGAACCCCCCAGGGACCTCCCTGAAACATTTTATTTTTACTTGAGAAAGGACAAGCAGCATCACTGGCTGCCTTTTCCACAAGCGGAGGGGCACTGCATCAGGCGCCATAAGGCCCTAAATATAACACACTGGCACGGACGTGTTATTTGTGTTATTGGTAATAAAGCCCTGTTGTTGTTGTTATTATTATTACCATCAAGTTGCTATTAATTTACAGTTAATGTTTTTTTTTTTTTTTCCAATTTCTTTTCCTCTCATTTAGCCACTAGACTCAGAATTAGCCACTAACGATTTTCTCTGACGGCATGTTACAATGTATTATCGTGCAACTAAAGCAATCTGAATACAAGCTCATTAATCTTGGTAAATTAGGGTAGAGCGGGGTAGGGCGGGGCAGAGAGGGGCATGGCAGGGCAGGACAGAGCGGGGCGGGGTGATGGGTGACAGAGTGGGCAGGAGGGGCAGGGCAGAGAGGGGCAGAGTGGGGCAGGGCACAGCAGGACAGAGTGAGGCAGGGCAGGGCAGGGCAGGGCAGAGCGGGGCAGAGTGAGGGGTGGCAGGGCGGGGCAGAGCGGGGCAGAGTGATAGAGGGGGCAGAGCAGGCCCTCCCCGTGCCCATTCCGGAGCGGCGCTGCTCACTGTGCCCGTCTCGGCGCTGGCAGTGTGAGAGGCCCGCTCTGAAAGGAACAGCAGAGAGGGAGGGAGCGCCAAAGGTCACCTTTCAGCCGCTCGTGGGCAGGGACCGCAGAGACAGCCCGGAACAACAGCGACAGAAACGAGATGACCTCCATCTCTCTCCCTCTCTCCCTCTCTCCGCTCTACACAAACGGGCTCTGACCTTCCCTTTATCTCGCCTTTCTTTTCGCCTTCAACCATTTAACCTTTTCACTTGTCTGTACACAACTCTCGCCGTTTCTTGTCTCCTTTAAAAAAAAAACTTGCAGTGACATAGAGCCTGAGTGGCTAGTGTCCCTTTAGTAAGGACACAGTGTCCCTTTAGCAGCAGCACAGTGTGCACAGTGTCCCTCTAGCAGCAGCACAGTGTGCACAGTGTCCCTCTAGCAGCAGCACAGTGTGCACAGTGTCCCTCTAGCAGTAGCACAGTGTGCACAGTGTCCCTCTAGCAGCAGCACCAGTGTGAATGGTGTCACTTTGGAAGCAGCGCAGTCTGAATGGTGTCACTTTGGAAGCAGCGCAGTGTGAATGGTGTCACTTTAGAAGCAGCGCAGTCTGAATGGTGTCACTTTAGAAGCAGCGCAGTGTGCACAGTGTCACTTTGGAGGCAGCGCAGTGTGAATGGTGTCACTTTAGAAGCAGCGCAGTGTGCACAGTGTCACTTTGGAAGCAGCGCAGTGAGTGCGTACCCCAGTAGGCAGCTGCTCGGGGGTCAGCGTGGACGATCCCCGGCGGGACCCCCGCGTAGCAGCCGCCGCTCGGCTGTGGTGCGTCTGCTCTCCCTGGTTAAGAGGTCTGCCTTTCCCATTAGGATGATAAAGAGCCTCTTCATCACTCCTCTGCCTCCAGCCAAACACTGACACAAGATTTACTGCGACCAGCGCTTTCCATATACGCTCAACGGGGGGCGACAAACAACACGGCGCGCACTGGGACAGGACGAGGAGAAGGAGAGGGGAACAGGGATGGAGAGAGGGAGAGAGATGTGGGACAAGCACAGAGAGGGGGCCCCATGAAAGGCAGGAGTTGAAAGAGACAAAGTTAGAGACTGAGAGAGAGAGAGAGAGAGAGAGAGAGATTTACGGACAAATACATTCCCTACGCTGACCTGGATACAGGGGTATTGATCGTAAAACAGAGCCTCGCGGCTTCGCTCAAATCAAACAATTTCCTTTCTATAAAAAGAAAAGAAAATAAAATTGAGCAAATGGGTCAGATGCGCAGGGAAGGTCTTGTGACCGAGGGCTCAATCTTCACCCAAGCAATTTCGGCAGAGTACGTTCAGCCACAAAGGAGATTCTGACAGACAATGTGCCTCAGATGAACTCTGACGTTTTTCTGCTGAGCTGCCAAGACAAGAATGGCCAGGAGGCCAAAGCTCTCATAACCTCCGAAACATCATTAGTGGGGGCACATCGAGCAGAGGAAGTACAACTGATTATAGCCTACAGTCTGAGGACCGTCTATCTGTATTGGTACTGAGGGACGGGCCGGTCCAAAATGGCTACTTCTCCCAACAGACCCATTGAGTTAGTCCGGATTATACCAGTCAGAGCAGCTTAACCTCGGAGGCCTGGTGCAATCAGTTTTAAAGCATCATCATCAGCAGGAAGAGGACAACAAGAGGTCCCCACAACAACACCTGACACACACACACACACACACACACACACACAAATAACATCCACAAGGTGTCCTTTCTTCTGAAGCCATCCATTGTTCTGAAGCTATGCACACAGGCCTTTGGTAATGATTTGGCAGTCTTGTTTCTCGCCGAAGGTACAGAGGCAATCCAAGCTATGCAGAGCACATCTCCGAAGCCCCGTCTGAGCCCAGCTCCCTCTCTGAAGTCCCGATGATCAGACCCTTCCCATAATGCCCCGCAACACCCCGCTCAAACACCCGAGCGGGACCTCATCAGGACTGTGCGCAAGGGTGTCAGGACAGCGGCGGCAGAACAAAAAAGGCAACACAGGCACTTCAAAGTGTATCGAGAGGCCCCGCGCCTAGTGGCTAAATAAGAGGAAATGAGGACAAGTACCGGACAGTTCAGACTACTCCAAAAGTTATCACCACACCCCCAAACTCTGGAAAGAAAATACTTACATTCTAAGACACGGTAATATAATAAGCTCATAATACGCTAATATTAATAAATTCCCTAACAGAAAAGCCACCTCCTCTTCACAACTGACTCCATTATTGATTAGCATCGTTCCGCTAATAACGTCTTCCCGATGCTATCCTTACACAGCGCACAACGATGACTCGGATCCTTTCAGAAGTCCACAGCTGCAGTACTTAGAGTGCGATACCATTCATAATTAATGAGGTCTTGCCAATATACATCGCCCCCCCCCCCCCCAACCCCCCCCAACCACACAAACACACAAGTACACGTGTAAAAATGCATGCGGGGCACGCACCCAGTAATACACGCTCACCCATACAAACACATACGGACGTGCATGCTCTTGAAATGAGGTTCTTAATAATTAACAAAGACGTATGTGTGAGCGAGAGCGAGAGAGTTGCGCTTATACACTGTCTGTGATGCAGCGAAGGGAAAGAGAGAAGGAGGGAAGAAGAGAAGGAGAACAGCAGGAAGCGTGAAGGCTGAGTCGCTGACACTGAGCACAACAGCAGCAAGGTGCGGAGAAAGCGAGAGGTGTTTCAGAAACTACAGAACTGAGGCCCGGGTCCTTCCGGGATGGGGGGGGGGGGGGGGGGGGGGGTGTGAAGGGGCGGGGCTGCCGTCAGAGGAAGTAAACCGAGATTGGGCGATTTTGGCCGTGGGACAGCGGAGACAGAGTCTAAGTCCAGACGGGCTCCACTACGACAGTGTGGAGGAGCGACAGACTTGTCTACAGCACATATTACTAATGTACGCTTTCCCACAGACAAGCCTGCTCTTCCCCCGCCCATCCAACGTTCGGCCTCTTAACTCCCACCCGTGCCCTCAGACCAAATCCAATTCCCCCGCCCATCCAACGTTTCGCCTCTAAACTCCCGCCCGTCCCCTCAGACCAAATCCAATTCCCCCGCCCATCCAACGTTTCGCCTCTAAACTCCCGCCCCGTCCCCTCAGACCAAGTCTGAACTGAGCTCCAGTCAGCCCACCCAACGGGGCTCCTGAAAATAACAACTAAAATTAAGAGAGAGCGCGCTTACCGACAACCGCGCTAAGAAATTAAATTAGCGCAAATGTGCGAATGGAGTATAGCCCCTGTTGCAAGGGGGAAGAGGGCAAAACAAACAAACGAACACAAACAAAGCTGCTGTGTAGACGTTAGGGGCAGCGCCCTCGCTCTGGCTGCACTGCAGATGTGGTCTCCGAGGGGCGTGTGTGTTTCTAAATAAGAAGGAACGCTGCATTAACACTGGAACACACCCTTTTGGCCCCGGGCCCCCTCATAATACACACTGGGTCCTGATCTCTCCCTCCATAATTTATCTTAATTGAAGAATAACAAACAAACAGGAAAGGGAGGGAGACCGAGCTGGTTAATGAGAGAGCAGAGTGCACAGGGGGTGGGGCAAGCGGCATAGTCTCTCTCTCTCTCTCAAATTCAAATTCAAATTCAAAATGCTTTATTGGCATGAAATACACTTGTACTTATTGCCAAAGCGTACACATAGAAACAGGAACAGGAAACATGAAATACGAACAACATTGTGGAAACGACAACAATGCAATCAACAGTGTGGCAATGGCCACAACGAGTAGGCTATACAATAATAACAATAATAAAATCATAACAATAATAATAATAACAATAATAATAATGTAAAAAAAAAAAAAAAAATTTAAAAAAAGATAGAAATTAATAAATAATTAAAATAAATATATTTGTGGTGGTCAACCAGTGTCCCTCAGATTATGGCAGGCCGAGATGTACTTTGCTGCTAGTGGAGCCGTTGGCCTTTCTCCTAGCAGGATTTGCATTTTTTCCTCATTTGTTTGGGAAAGGAAGTCTTTTATAATTAGAGAAAATTTGTTGAAATAATGTGTCCTAATTTCTGAATATTTTTCACAATGTAGGAGAAAGTGCATCTCTGTTTCCACCTCTCCTGTCTTACAGTGACCACATATACGTTGTTCTTTTGGTAACCATGTATTCCGGTGTCTGCCTTTTTCAATTGCAAGTGCGTGGTCACTGAGCCTGTACTTGGTCAGGATCTGCCTCTGCTTTGTATCTCTGACAGAGAAGAGATATTCAGCCAATTTGTAGTCTCTTTTTAGGGTCCGATAGCAATCTAGTTTGTTTTGTGTTTTGGTTACATTATCCCAATATTCCAGATAAGAGATTTTGGTCTGTTTCATTACTTGGTTTACTTTGATTTGTTGGTAAGCAGTGCTGGTATGAAGCTGGTCTGTGATTTGTGTTAGTTGGGTTAATGGGTTAGTCAGCTTCATTACCAGCTGACTGAGGGGACTCTTTTCATGACTGAGCTCTTGGGCTTTCATTGCCTTAAATTGCAATGTGTCTTGAGGACTTGAATTGAGGTGCATCCAGAATTTTAACGCTCTTTTTTGGATGTGAATCATTAATGGATAATGGCCTAATTCTGCCCTGCATGCATTATTTGGTGTTTTCCTTTGTACTTGTAGGATGTTTCTACAAAATTCTACATGCAGGGTCTCTATTGGATGCTTGTCCCATTTGGAATAGTTCTGCTGGCTGAGTGGACCCCATACCTCACTTCCATACAGTGCAATGGGCTGAATTACACTATCAAATATTTTTAACCAGATTTTAATTGGTATAACAATTTTTTGAAGTTTTCTTTTTTTTTATAGCATAGAGTGCTCTTCGAGCTTTTTCTTTTAAAGCATTCACTGCCATGTTAAAGCTCCCTGATGCTGTAATTGTCAGACCAAGGTACGTATAATTTAAAGTGTGATCTAGGGCGGTGTTGCCTAGAAAAAACTGGAACCTGTTTTCCTGACATCTGGCTTTTTTCTGGAAGATCATTATTTTTGTCTTTTTTAAGTTTACTGTCAGTGCCCAGTTCTGACAGAAATCCTCTACCAGAGCTAGGTTCTGCTGTAACCCTTCTTCAGTGGGAGACAGCAGAACCAGGTCATCTGCATAGAGTAAGAATTTTACTTCCATGTCATGTAGGAGGAGGCCCGGGGCTGTAGACTGTTCCAACTGCACCGCTAACTCATTAATGTAAATATTGAACAGTGTTGGACTCAGACTACAGCCCTGCCTTACTCCCTGTTTTGGTGTGAAGAACTCTGTTCTTTGGTCGCCAATTTTCACTCCACATTTATTTTCTGAGTACATTGATTTAATTATATCATAAACTTTACCCCCTACACCACTTTGGAGAATTTTGTAGTATAATCCGTCATGCCAAATCGAGTCAAATGCTTTCTTGAAATCAATGAAGCATGCAAAGATTTTACCATTTTTTGTTTTGTGGACGTGTTTATTTATTAGGGTGTGTAGGGTGTAAATATGATCGGTGGTACGATGATTTGGGAGAAATCCAATTTGACTTTTACTCAGGACATTGTGCTCGTTAAGGAAGGTTACAATTCTTGAATTGATGATACTACAAAATACCTTCCCCAGATTACTGCTTACACAAATGCCTCTGTAATTATTGGGGTCTAATTTGTCTCCACTTTTATAAATTGGGGATATAAGCCCCCGGTTCCAAATGTCAGGAAAGCATCCTGAACTCAGTACTTGGTTGAACAATTTAAGCAGAGCGTCATGCATTTCTGGGGTGCTATTTTTTAGCATTTCATTTCTAATTCCATCAAGACCACATGATTTTCTTGATTTTAGAGACTGGAGCTTTTCGATCAGTTCTTTGTGGGAAATTGGTTTATCCAATGGATTTTGATTATCCTTGATGGTTGATTCCAATTTGTTTAGTTGTTCATTAATCATAGTATGGTGTGTTTTCTGACTGATTTCACAGTATAGATTTTCAAAATATTGTTTCCAAATGGCTCCATCACTAATGGCTAATTCGTGTTGCTTTGCTGTGCTTAAATTGTTCCACAAATCCCAAAACTGGTTTTGATTAACTGATTCTTCAATATCATTCAGAGTTTTATTTATGTATTTTTGTTTTTTCTGTTTTAGGGTGTTTTTATATTCTTTAAGAGTTTGACAATACCTGAGGCGTAAATCAGAGTTGTATGGTTGGTTATGTTTTTGGTTTGATAATTTTCTTAGGTTTTTTCGAATATTTTTGCATTCAATATCAAACCAATTTTCATTTTTGTTCAGCTTCCTTTTATTATGAACTTTTAGTTTAGCTTTATTTGCTGTTTTCTGGAAAATATAATTGATATTAGTAACAGCCAGATTTCTCTCCCTCTCTCTCTCTCTCTCTCCCTCCCTCTCTCTCTCTCCCTCTCTCTCTCACTCTCTCCCTCCCTCTCTCTCTGTCTCTCTCTCTCTCTCTCTCTCTCTGTGGCAACGTCAGTGTCTCTATCCTCCACCCTCTCGCCACATGGCACCAAGCACGCACACACACACACACACGCACACACGCAGACACACACGCACACACACACACACGCAGACACACACGCACGCACACACACGCTACGCCTGCTGTTTCCCAAAGCTCAGTTCATGTTCAAAACAAGCTCCACTGAACAGCAGGAGGTTAACTGGGCCCCCAAGATCACACACATAACATGGAATCCACAGAGCAGGATGGGATATATAACGGGATATGTGACAAAGCATGTATAAATGCCCCATCCTCCCTCTCTCTCTCTCTCACATTCTCTTTCCCTTTCCCTCTCCAATATTAAAAGATGACGTATTTATTGATTTAGCTCCCACCCCCACCCCCTTACCGAGAATCTGGGGCAGCAGTTGGGTTTTTAATCAATTTTACAGAAGGTGAAGTCCAGCGGACACTGAATCAGACAGGCGAACGGGTCGCATCCACAATAAAAAAAAATAATAATCTGAATTATAGTCTAAAGAGATTAGGGTGACATAATCCAGAGAGTAAACATTATAAAAAGGAAAATCCTGGATTTGGCAGAATTGAGGTTGGGTTATTATGTGTTTGTGTATGTGTGTGTGCTGGTATGTGCGTGCGTGTGTGCGTCTGCACATGTGTGTATGTGTGCGTGTGTGCATGTGCATGTTTTTGTATTTGCGTATGTTTTGGGGAGGTGGTACAAAGGCCACACTGTCTCTATTAAAAACATATGAATCATCCAGCTGCTTGAATTTGAGTGATTGTATAAAATCTTCCAAGGGCAAATAAGACTTTTTTTTATTTATTTCACCAGGCAAGTCATTAAGAACAAATTATTATTTACAATGGCGGCCTGACAAGCGACAAAAGCCACTTAAGGGAAGGGGAGGAGGGCTAGAAGATAAAAGCATGTTAAAAGCACAAAGGGACTGAGGGACATGTCCCTGCTTCTCTGTGACACTCACTAAAATCACACATTCCAGAACCGAAATGAAACATTTCAGAATTAATATCAAACATCCCAAAGCTACAATCACACATTCCAGAACTAAAATCACATATTCCAGGATGTGACCGGCCTGACAGCATGTGAAAGACAGAAATGACGCAAAGGAGAGATGGAGAGAAAGGGTGTTCCACGGTTCTCCCTAATGAACGCTGGCGCAGGCAAGCATGCGCACGCTCACACGCGCAGGTCTAAAAAGTGTGTTCTCAGAAGCTCCTGTGACCAAGAGCGTGTGAGGTGAACTTTGACCCCTTTGAGGACTGCTGGTCTATGTCAGCCCCTCCTTCTCAATTACACATTCATCTATACAACAAACACATACTGCACACACAGAGAGACATATACAGCATTCACACACACATGCACGCACGCACGAACGCACACACACACACAGACACACAAACACACGCACACACACAGGCACAGCCTCCAGGATCCTTGGATAACAGCAGCACTTCCTGGAAGTGCTTGGTGCCGTTTCTCCACAGAGGGGCAAAATTGCCACCTCTTAATCCATTCAGTCATCGGATATCTGATGATCACTGTCCTCCCCTAATGCACCGGGCCTGGATCTGCAGTCTGGGGCTGGAGTCAGCAGTGCAGCCGGTGTCAGTGAATATGGGAGGGGGAGGACAGAGGAGGATGGGGGTCCAGCTGAGGGGGGGGTTAGGGGTCACCTCTCAAAACTCCCACCCAGGGTGAAACCACCCACTCCCACCCCCTCCACCCCTGACAGGCTATTGTCGATGGGGGCGGGGAATCAACCCCACAGTTAACAATATACCAGGCGGGGGGGTGAAGTTCACTGCTGTCTTAACCTCACAAACAGCACATTTCAGCACGTTAACAAGTCAAACAAGAAACAAATAAGAACCTCGGTGAGCAGGCATTCATTAGTTATTTACTCAGCAAACCGGCAAACAAGGTTTCTGGACAACTCAAACATCGAACATCGGCCAGGAACAAGGAACCACACACGGAACCAGCCGCTCACCCTTTGTCAGTTACTGGAAGCCAAACATGCGGCTAAGCAGAAAGCTCACAAACATTAGCCTCGGGTTACTAGCCTCCCATGCAGCCTAGCTGCCGGCTTTATCCCTTTGAAACCCCTCAGGTTTTTTGGAATGTTATTGTAAGTGTTCTAGAACTCCATCAGCGGCAGCGATTGTTACATCAGCATTAGAACGTTCAGTTAGGCGCAGTCTAATCACACATTAGCGATCTCACACCTTAAAGGGTTAACCACCTTTGTGGTGCCGTGCGTACGTTCACTCAGGCCGCTATGGAGGGCCGCGCGAACAACAGCTATTACGGCAATAATGACAGGCACAAGGAGGAGGGATCAGACTCGTCAAACCCGGCCTTTCATCTGGGCCCATCTGAGACTGCTAAGGAGATATTTGGATGACTGTGTGCAATTATGTCCCACAAGACATTCATTTAGAGTGTTTCTCTCAGAATCAGATGAAAGACGCACAAGACGGGAGGGTGCAATTACTCTGCTCACTCAGAGACAGGGGGGTGAAGGGGGGGGTTAACTGCCGTAAAACTTCCTGTATATCCTGTTTACAGATGCCCCCGCCCCCTACTGCCAGCCCAACCCCCCTCCCCCCCCCCCCCCCACCCAGTGTGTCTCCAGTCGATTGTCGGTTCATTATTCCTGCGTGGCTGGGGCCCCGTGGCTCTAGGACAGATGTGTAAATTGTTGTGCTAATGCATGGCTGACTGCTGGCTCTTTTAGAGGGAGATTTACGCACTCCAGACCACTGTATTACTGTCACTCACAAACAGGCACTCACACAGACACACGCACACACGACCACAGACACACTCGCACACAATCACAGACACACACACACACTCACACACAGGCACTCACACAGACACACACACACACGACCACAGACACACTCGCACACAATCACAGACACACACACACACACACCACATGCTTACCAACACAAAAATAGGTCATATAAACATGTGTAACACTTAACAGAGATTTACAGTATCTATGTAGTATCAGTGATGAGTGTATCACATTGCGCATTGCTTTTGCAATAAGCTATTATATAATGAATAGCTTGTCTATCCAGGCTGTCCGATTCAAACACTGTGCCATTCTGTTTGCGTCTATCAGACAGCCTTTCTCTCTCTCTCTCTCTCTCTCTCTCTCTCACTGACGTGTTCTCACAAATCAGGACATCTGTTATAGCTAACATCAATGAGTCCACCCAGTTCAGTTCATCTACCTTTTTGTCTCCTGCATCGAATTTGCTTTTCTGACACATGTCCCATAATCCTCCGCTCCAAACTAACCACGCTCCTCTCCTGTCTCCCGGTGTGCTCACCTGTCAGCCACCGATCCAGAGTGCTACCCAGACTGCTCTCTGGCGGGTGGGGCGGGTTCTAACGGACCCAGGAGGACCTGGGCCCCGGGCAGCTCATCTGCTGTCTGTCTGCTTGTCCGTCTGTCCCTCTGACCTCTGTGTCTGTTTGGACGTCAGTCAAGACCCATCACATTACTGTCCCGCTCGTGCCCCTCGAAGGCCCCAGAGTAAGGACCTGGACACAGGTCCCGACTGAAGACCGAAGCGCGAACTGCGT
This sequence comes from Anguilla anguilla, assembly GCF_013347855.1. Taxonomy (NCBI): domain Eukaryota; kingdom Metazoa; phylum Chordata; class Actinopteri; order Anguilliformes; family Anguillidae; genus Anguilla; species Anguilla anguilla. The sequence goes on from NC_049218.1 coordinate 10,528,378, forward strand.
GCAGGACCACTAACTACAAACGAGCGACTCAAACACACGCTAATGTAGCTGGAGTAAACACACGAGAAATGTAAGACAGGCAGCCCAGCAAAGACAAGCCAGTCAAACGACAATAACGGCACTGGAGACCCACCTCCCGATCAATACAGTCAGGCCTGGAGTCAATCGCCATTCGCCCTTACCTCTGACTTTCAGATAAGCACTACTGAAATGATTTTTCCCTCACAAACACAGTTTGGCGACTTCATTTAGCAAATTGCTGAACTCACCATAATCTGCGATTTTGAAGGGGAAAAAAACCATTTACTTACATACCCTAGTCTTATATGTGGATTGGACCGGCTAATACCTTTCACTGATTTCAAAAGAATAATTCGTAAGCAGGAGTTAATTGATTTGTTTTAATTTCACTCTTCTACTGAGTTCAGAAAATCTTTAAAAAATCTATTTGCAGGTGCAGAACTGAGAAAGAAATATATATAATGTCCACACACTGAATAATGTTCCCAAAAATGTTTATCTAAAAAACATGAAGACCAGTTTTAATGGATTACCTTTTAAAATATTTTCTTGTGGAGTCAATGGCCAGGTTCCCATTAAAAAATAGTTGTTTTTTTATTTTTATGTGTTTGTGTATGCATGTGATGTCTAACAAATGTTAAAACCCAATAAACATACTGTTTGGTTTGGTGTTTATTTTTCCTGGATAAGTAAAGCACAGATAACAGGAATAAACCCAATGTAATAGTGAGTAAAAGTAAAGGACGAACGCGGACTGGATCTTGGCCCTAAAGGCAGGTTTACCGCGGTTCCCTCTCTCCGGACGGAGAGTGCTCCGGTCTCTTGGCCTGTTTGCTGGGGCGGGGCGTTTGAGTTTGACTGAGGACTGGGGAGTTAATGAAGCTCTCAGCAGCCCGCCTGTCCACCCATCTGCTTTCATAATCTGAAGTGAAAGGGCCCTGCGGTGGCCCCGCGGTGGCCCCGCGATGGTCCCGCGGTGGCAGCCGCTCAGCTCCCACACTGCGCTAAAACACCCTAATGGGAGAGGGGGCGGGGCCAGCCCTTTCGGAGGGAGAGCCGTTGCGGGGCGCCGCGGTGCCGGGCGTCGGGCCCGGTACCGGCCCCTACCTGCCCGGCGGGGCCTCCGCGCCAGCCCGGCACCTGGCACACCCGCTAATCTGAGCACGCCGCCGCCGCCGCGCAGGAGAGGTGAGAATGAGGTCGGCCATGCTGCCCATCTGCCTGTCAGCAGGTAAGAGACCGGGGAACCAGCACACGCACACAAACACACACACACACACACACACTCACACACAGACACATTCACACTCACATACAGTACACAAACACACACACTCACACACACTCACACACAGACACATTCACATGCACACACACACTCACACACACACGCACAGACACATTCACACTCACACACAGACACATTCACACTCACATACAGTACACAAACACACATAAACACACTCACACACACTCTGATACACACACACACAAACACACACACTCACACACAGACACATTCACACTCACACACAGACACATTCACACTCACATACAGTACACAAACACACACAAACACACACACTCACACACACAGACACACGCACACACACACACTCACACAAACACATACCATACATACACACAAGCGCACAGATATTAACATACTGATACACCCATGTAAATTCACATATCTGTCTAAAAGATGTGGATAAACGACAGGGAAAAGGGACCCAAAGCTGCGCTCGGATGCAGCCCTGTCCCCTGCCCGACCTTTAGAATGCAGTCAGTACTTCGCCGGGTTCCGCCAGCCGCCTGCAGTCGGATCGCAGGCTGTCATCCCCCAGATTAGAAATCAGAGAGAGAGCGAGAGAAGAATTTAAACTCTCCTGCGAGGCGGCCGGTCCGAAGCCGGAGGAGGAAGAGCGGGAGTGAGGGTGAGGGAGCGGGAGAGGGAGAGGGAGGCCGGGGGCGATGCGCATTCTCCCAGAACGCTACATTATTTATCTGCTCAGCCGCACGCCCTTATCCGCCGCCGCGCCGAACGCCCGTGTCCACGCAGGCCCCGCTCGGATTAAGCGCTCCTCCATAATACTGCGCGCACCCGGGACTCAAACCCGCAACCCCCCGGGCTGGCCGCCAGCGTGGCACAGAGATAAAAGAGCAGGATTTGAAACACAAATATTATAGGTTCAATTCCCAAGCCGGACCGTTGCCGTTGTAGCTTCGGCTTTGGATACATTGGTAAACATCTAGTCTTGTAGCATAAATATTAACTGCTACTTTCTTTTCTGTAAATCGACTTGAATAAAGGCATCCACTGAGCAAGGAAAAATCACATGCAAACCGGCTACTCGTCTGTTTTTGAGTCCACTGCTTAAACTGTCCACTGCTACACACACACACACCTTATCAATCTGACATGCTCAACCACATTCTCTCATCACGATGTTAATCACAGGTTGCTGCACTAACTGATATTCTCCCAGGGTGCAGTGCATCTGAAATGTCAGAATTGGACAGCGCTGTTTGAAACAGCTCATTCTGGCACAGGCCACCCGCGACTACACTGAGCAAACCACAGCCATGTCCCCCACACCCTCTTTTCACTCAAATAAAGACTTTACACGGCACACCAAAACACTTACAAACACACACGCACTCACACACACGCATCCATACACACGTACTCACACACACACAGGTAAACACACACACACAAACACTCACACAAAATACACACACTTGCACTCACACATGCATACACACACACACACTCCAGGGAGGTCTCACACCCATTCCACTGCACTGACAACAGCCGGTGTAAAAAAAAAAACCCTTCTGTGGCACTGATGCCCCTGCAGGATGACAATAAAGCTCTGCCCCCCCTGCCCCCCCCCCCCCCCCCCCACCCTCAAAAAAAATAAAAAAAACCCACACAACCCCACACCCCCCTGCCTGGGGCAGATGGGATCCTAATAAGCGTTTAACTTGGGAGAAATGTGATTTTCCACGCCGTGGTATAAAGAGCCATTCCTAAACTCTGCTGGAGGGCTGAGTGTGTACACTGAGGACCCAGGGAGATGGCGAGACACAGAGGAAGGAGAGAGAAAGAGGGGGGGGGGGGGTGAAAGACAGATTGCAAGGGTGAGAGAAATGCCACACAGAGGAGGGTGCTAGGCACAGGGAGAGAAAGAGGAGGAGAGAAAAACAGAAACAGTGCGTTTGGTGACAAGGAGGTGGAAATAAACCTGATAAAACAGTGAACTTTTTTATCAATGGGAGGGTGAGATCATTTTGTTTGATGTTGAGTTAATATTTTCAGGACACACGGGCAAACACTGGAAGTCACCCAAGCGGGCACACGGCCTGGCAGTGCTCTACTCTCTCCACGGACACAGCTGAACCAGCCTTTGAAGGCGAAAAGCTGGCCTAAGAAGATGCACGGGATCTTCCTGCCCTCGCAAGTCTCTCTTTTCAGCCGGCGAAGAAAGGAGCCCCTGACCCAAAGGACAGCCAATCACGCGGCCCCATTCTGCGGAGAGCGCGTGTTGGGGATCTGGCCCGGGCGGCGCGACCACGTCAGGAGGAACGCCAGCCAGGGCTTCCATTAATCCTTCCCACGATGCAGTGGGATTCACAACCCATGCTATCCAGCTCACCCCCCCCCCCGTCCCCGTCCCCGTCACATAAGCCGGGCTCCAGGACAGCCCTAACTTCGGGATTTGGCCTGCGTGGATTTGCGGGTTCGCTCGCCTCTTCGCCGTCTCAGTTCCTGGAGGAGGGAAGCGATTTCTCCTCCAGCAGATGAAAGCGAACGCTCTCCCTCTCTTCCAGGCAGTATCTGGGAGGAGTCACAATGGCTGCGTGGGGGGCGGGGGTATTTCTGCAAACAGGCTGCACTGGGGCCCTAGAATCAGCGCACAGGTGAGTGTTCCATCATCGCAGCACTCAGTGCTGAACACTCAACAGAACGCTCCAGGCTTAGGTGTCTGGGAGTGGTGGAGCAGTTTGACTGACTGCGAAAATACACACACACACACACACACAAACACACACACACAATAATATGCACGCAAACATGCATAAAAACAGAAAAATGCAAACAGTGAGCATGTGTGAGGGTCTTTGGTAGTTTGATTCTCTGTTAACCATCAACAGACAGAAACAGCAACGGTGTACAAACAAGCTGGAGGAACACACACACACACATACACATGCATGGACACACACACACACACCAGCCCACACCCCTAGGTTCATCAGAGGCGTACAACCTCCCCCAACACCCTGCGCCCCACACGCAGCCGCTGAAAACACCCCTTTCTTTGGCTGTTCTGTCCTCCCTTTCAGTCGGGACACAAAGACACCCTACAGAGTCATTCTGCCCCTCTCTGTCCACCCCACCCCATCTGGCCCCACAGGACGGGACGGGTGGTGCAGAGCGCTCCGACTTCCATCTGCTGGGGGGGGGGGGGGGGGGGGGGGGGGCTGTGTGGAGGGTCTCTTCCTCCCTCTCTGCCCTCCTCCTCCTCCTCCTCCTCATCTCTCTTTTGCTCTCTCTCTCTCTCTCTCTGTCTCAACCCCCTGCTCAACTCCGGGCTGATTTACGGGCCCCACCAACATGCGCAGTATTGGCAAAGCATTAAACATGTCTGCCGTTAATACTCCCAGCTCGCTCTATCGATAAGAACATTAATAAAAACATCTCTTTCTCAATCCCTCCATTCTCCCCCCTCTGCCCTGGGTGCTCGCTCTCTCTCTTTCTCTCTCTCTCCCTCTCTCTCTCACTCAGTGCCAAGGGGCTTAATGGTGCTTGAATGCCACGACTCAAGAATTTTCTTTCTTTTTTTATTTTAATAAAGGATATTTAAAAGTCAATCTTTCTAGTATCACAACCTCTTTTTTCCCCCTGAATGTATTGATTTCTCTCCTCCCTCTCTCTCTCTCTCTCTCTCTCCCTCTCTCTCTCTCTCTCTCTCTCTCTCGTTCCCACCCCATACAGCCCACTTTGTCCTCCTCCTCACTCGGCTCTAATCATCGAAAAGTTTACCGCCGCAACTCGTCATGGCGATCGGCAGTCCGCCTTTGCCCTTTTGCCTTCGCCCGTGCGCACAGCGCTGGCATGGCGGTTGTGCCCTCTAGAGCAGCGCCGTGGCGTTTCTGCGTCTGACCCCTGACCCCGGCGCACTCCAGCCGACTGGCAGGGAGGGCACAGGTGCCCGGGCGCTCCTCTCCGCCTTCCCACGCCATGTCAGGAATTCGGGCATCATAAACACCTCTAAAATATTAACGAGGGCCACTTTCCTGTGATCAATAATACAGTGGCAGCTATCTGCTCCCTGCTGACGCCACTCTCTCTCTCTCTCTCTCCCTCACTCCCTCTCTCTTTCTCTCCTCCCCCTCCACAGCCATAAAACTAATGCACTGCTGGTCCCTGGCCTGGACCGCAGGGCTGGGACCCAGCTTTCTCTGTCTGGGGCCACTGGATCACTTGTGTCTGGCCGTACACCGCGTAGGCCGTCCGCCTGTCCCAAACCAGGAACTCCTGGTCCATGAAGATCTCTCACCGCCTTTCTACGCGGTACCTCCGCCTGCGCCAACCCCCCCCCACAACAACGGACATCCATCTGTCTGTCCACTATACAGCAGGCAGGTTTTTCCTCTCTCTTTACCTCACATCCTTTTTGCCCTCTCAAAGTTGGAGCGTCCGGGTCCTACTGTAAGAACTGAACTCTGACATAACCAGACTGTGCTGGTTCAGCAGTGTTCTGTTTTCGCAAAGCGCAATATACCGGCCACATTCTGTTTTTTATACATACGGCGACAGAAAACCATATAAGAAAAATGTAGCATTTAAATTTTAACACATTAGCCTTGCTTTGGCTAAATGAAACCACAAACTTTCACAAGATTTCCTGCCACTGAAAACCCTTCGTAATCTCTTTGTACAGGAATTTATCAGCGTCCTTTGAGGGTAGCTGACTATTTGCGCTTATATTTTCCAATATGTGCTTTTCTATATAAAGGACAGGGCACACAAGGCGACGCTCACTCATGACCTGCCCGGGCTGAACGCCTTCAAAACAGCAAACGGCTTTGCCACCGCAGAACGGGCGAGGTCAAGAACAAACGAGAGCCAGTGATCCAGGCGGCTTTGTTCAGAAGGACCCTCGTGTCATCTCCATCAGCCACTAAAGGGCGGAGAAGGACCGGGGCTCTCTCTGTACCCGACAGCGGCGCACAGCGCTGTCTCCAGCCCCACCTTCATACTCCAAAGCTCTACAAGCCATTTCCCCCGTACGCCACTCTTTACTCTTTTCTTGTCTATTTCCTGAAGTGGAGCTGTGGATCTGGGACATGGGCCTTGTGGGTAATGGGAGTTTTAGAGCTGAGTATCAGTCCCGTAGGTGTGCCTGAATGCTTGTTTAAACTGGGGGGGTGGGGGGGTGGTGGTGGTGGTGGTGTTGGGGTAGTGGCAGAGCGTCCCTGCCCAGGTGGATGCAGAAGCAGGTGTAGGGAACGGAACGAGCCGACGGGGATGCCCATTGCAAGGAGTCTTCCTAATGGGTTCTGGGTAATTAATATGAGTGTCAACACAGAGCAGAGGTCTACAAATGCAGGAAAGCTGAGCTCAGCACATGTACAGTATGGAGAGAGGACGGAAAAAGAGAAGGAAGGGGAGATGGGATAGGCGGGGGAGGTAGATGTGAAGTGGGAAAGAGAGTGAAAAAGGTGTCAATGATAGCCAGGGCGAGAGGGAGAAAGAGAAGAAGAGAGGAAAAGTGAGATGGTATGACGATGGGGGCAGAGAGAGATGGACAGAGTGGAGATACACAGAGCCCTAAACTAGCCTCAGTGATGGTGCATTTTTAATCATAATTGATTTTGTGAAGAAAAGAAGCAAAATGAGAACAGAAAATATGGGGGGATTTAACAAGAAACACAGAACAAAGGTGAAAACAAAAGGAATAAAGAAAGACACATTTTACAAAAGTGAGATCAGGTACTAGCTGGCACGTATGAAGCACACTTGCATTTTTGTTTCCTCTCTAGAAATTGTGGCCTTGATCAACTGCCCCTTGGAATGCCAACTTAGCCTAAAAACTCGAGATTGTTCAGGAGTTTGCAGAAAATGTATGTCTATTATCTGTTTGTTATTTTATTTTTATTTTTCATTCACTGATTTTGAAAGCGCCCCTTTTTATAATAAACATAAGCAGCTTTTCTAGGATGTCTGTCCTGGGACTAGAGACTGATTGATGAAGGGGGAGGGAAGCTTTCTGTAAATTGTAACTAGCATGTAAAATGAATTCACTAGCTGATGAGTAGTGGCACGGGCGGCGGCTCAGTGTTTGTATTTGTGTTTCTAGCAGGCTAGTGTTTTGCAGTGTTTCTAGTTGTTGTTTGAGACGCTTTAGATCAATCCATTAAGATCTCTTCGTTTTCCATCCCCCCAGCAGTCCCTGCTAGCAAATGCAGAGCCGTCTTTGTTCTTTTTCAGTAGAAAACATAATCCATTAAAGCTTCAGAATGCTCCCTTCTATGTCAATCTTATTACTGGGCAGCGAGCGCGCGCTCGCGAGGTTGAGATCGCGGCCCGCTGTTTCGGGTCAGCGCTGTCGGCACACTTTGGCCAAAATCACAAAAACACGACGTTTTTTCCCAAGTTTTAACTGTTTTTCTTCCAACACGTTTAAAAAAGGATGCATGGCAAATATCCACCCATTTGGAAACTCCCGCAGAGTAAAATGTTCAGTGTTCAATCAACTCTGTTAGAGTAGGCATATATTTGCGATCCTTCTCAGACTTTTCAAACTAAACACCGATAATTCATCTTTGCGGAATACCATAAAGTATGACTATACGCTTTACTGATTAAACGTTTGATTAAATGTTAATTGATATAGTTTTTGTGATTAATGTCTAATGTATTGACTGGAACTAGATAATTATATATCATGCAATATTTTTTCAATTTACGACCAATCCCATTCTTTTGAGAAAAAAAGAGCAAACCAAAAAATGCCTCTAGTAATCCGACAATTCTCACACCACCTGCACTTCAAATGTACTTATCAAGATAATAGGCACGCAAAAAAAAAACAAAACAAACAAAAAAAAAAAAAAAACAGAAGGAAGCAAACGTCTATGATTTAATAGACGCTCCAGGACTACTAAAACGTATGTAGTTTATAGGCTAACCTAGTGGATATTCACTGTGGGATTTAAAACACAGCCTGTAGTAGATTCCCCCAACCCCCCTCCTTCCCTTTTTAACAAACGCCGTATTGACTACCTGCTGGTCGTGATCGAAACCCCACTAACCCTACTAAAGGAAACCTTACGTCAATGGCAACCCAGATGAGCAGTCGCGTTCGCCTTCATCTCCGGATTACCAACCGTATATTGACAACCATCAAAAACCAAGATTTATTTAGAGAGCAGCACTTCTTGTCCGGGGATTAATCTGATGATGTGCAATCGACTAAATTTTACGAACCTGGTTTAATAACTGCCTATTAACATTTTAAGAAATCATTGGGTACAAAACTCGTGTTTTGACACTTGTGGACACTGACACCATGCAATATCCGGAGAAGTAAATAATCCCACATCTACGGCCAAAACTCATACAAAAACGTAAACCTATAGGCTATTCGTATTATTATTTTTATTGATGTTGTTGTTCTTTAATTAGCCTGTGTTCTACGTTTAACATAAAATTACAAATATAAAATTAGCGACTAAACTAACAAAGTGACAAAATCCTAACAACAGCCAAGATACAGAAACTAAACTTATAATTAAGTTTGGAGTGCATTTGGTACGGTTCCCTACGGCTTTGCGCACTTCAGAGGAGTTTTTTCCATCTTACTTCTTACGATGCGTCTATATTCTTTCTCTCTCTATCATTATTTTTCTTCTTCTTCTTAGAGGCCAGAAAGGCACCGAGCGAAAACTTAATTACTCCTGGAACAGCGGGGGGCCTCTTTTTCCGCTTCTTGTGAGAAAGGCCCGACAACAGAGCTCTCGGGTTCTCATAGATTGTTCTGTGTGTGTGAAGGACTCCGACTCGGAGTCAACCAGTCAGCGGAGACCTGCGGTCAAAGCACCTTTGGCCCCTGCTCGCCACCGTTTGTCCCGCGCGGCTGCCCCATCTCGCTGCCTTTCCCAAGCTATTTCAAGTGTTTACTCCGGAAACACACACTGAGCACCCCCAACCCCTTCTTTTTTTTGTTTTACTTCAAGGCAGATAGTATCAGAATATTTATTATTTTACTATAAGAGATCATAATCTGTTTTCTAATAGTGCTGGCAAGCAGTTGAAACTAGAAACTGTTTTATAATTGGCCAACAATAATAATAACGATAATAACAATAATAACGCGTAGTTCTGTTACCTTGAAGTGAAAGCGCACTTACACGTGAAGTTCAGCACAAAAAGTACTACTTCTAACATGCATCATTTTTACGATGGAGTGCAAACGTGTTGTTTTGCTGATTCAGTCTTATTTGACATCCCATCGTTGTATAGGCTCAACAAAAACATCACCAAACTTCGATCTGTACGGTTAAATGTATTTTATGAAAGGACAAGATTTTGCCCTGCTCCTTATCGAGTAGACTAATATTAACCTAAGGTTGCTCGTGATTAATAAGCCAGTTCCGACACACCTAAAACCTAAACAATTTTGTAAATTAATAATAATAATAATGTAAATAATAATATTGTAAATAATAATAATAATATATTTTGAAAATTTAAGAGCTTATAACACAAACATTACGCGATGCCAAGGATAAAGGGCCACGGACTTTATACAATATAACCACTGGTACAGACAAACGACGAGGATTACGGTGTAGGAAAGGGAGCTTGAAGGACAGCAATCACTCGTACAAGGAAAAATCATTTAGTCACGCTGCACGATTGTCAGTTCAGGTTTTTATGATTCCGGCTTCACTTCTTGTTACCCCAAAATATTATAAAATGAAGTTATGTAAGCCACGTTTCCCCTGGTGCTTATAAGCACTTATCAGGTAAGGTTGTGTGTGTGCGCGTGTTAGAATGTCTTTTTCAGAGCATGAAAAAACCGCAGGTAATGGCGTGGAAGAGATAAATGTGGGTACGTGCGAAGAGTAGCCCAGGCGACGTATCCAGCTCGTGCACCTTGACATTTTGCAGGGACAGTTAATGAACTGACAAGTGTATACGACACAATTCATCTCGCCCGCAGTATAACACAATTTATAAGGCACTTGAGAGTTGAATTATAGCGCCGTTATACGTTGCCTTGTTCGAGTTATGAAATGTTCAAATCATCCGTCGACCGCGTCCATTAATCTCTTGTTAAACTTGATTTTCATTTGTGCATTGTCTTTGCAGGCTCAGTAATGCGCTTACCTGCTTCCGCGACTGAAGAACCACAGAACAGGAACAGAACCACCAGAGGACCGAGACCCTGTCCACGATGTATCCTCGGAGAGAGCATCTTTTCCCGGTCACGCCAATGCGAAATGGCACCAGGGGCTCTCGAAAAAGTCTACGGTGCCCTTCCACCCTCGCGTGACTCTGGTTTTCAGTCTTCTTTATGTTGCGAGCAACCGTCCAACAACATAAAAGTTGTCAAAACAGTTTGTTTGGCTAAAACGGTGTTGATAGCCTACTTGTGGCACAAGCTTAATTTCCTCAAAGGCGAAAGCGCAAGACAGGAAAAAAAAACGAATGGAGTATTATTCTTCCAGTTAGGAATAGGCTACCAACAAATATATGGATTTATAGATTCCTACACGATAAGGTCAGTCTTGTTAACAGCGGAGCAACGTTGAATATGAACCATAAACAAGAATAACAACTTTCTGCAGGGATCTGCGATATGATCTTTACTGCCAACTCCACCCGCGCCCGCGTTACAGAAAATCAAGCAAGCCAAGACAAAACCGAAAACAAAGTTTGGCTTGTCAGAGTGCCATATCCACGAATTCCTGTTTTCGTGAAAGAAAAAAAACAACAAAAACAAAGAGTATAATTCACACGTGTAGGTGGCAAAAAAACAACTTCGGCAGGCAGCGCAGTTCCCCTTCTCTCCAGACTGAAAAAAAGAAGTGTCCGCTGTTCTCCAATATCGAGGTGGTTATCTCTCCACTCGCGACAGCTGCTATCTCCAAGTCCTCTTCATCCTCTCGCTCGCCCGTCCGCGCGGTAATACTCGAGGTGTAAACACGGACACGGGGATGAGCACCGCACTGAAACGCCAGCCTCCGGACTCCCATGCCCTGGCCAGCCAATCATCAACCATCACCCTCCAAGAGGAGGAAGGATAAAGGACTGAGGGAAAGAAGAGAGGAGAGAGAGAGAGAGAGAGAGGGAGGGGGTTGTTGGGAATCGCAAAGCCAGGATCCGGAGTTTTAGGAAGTATAGGAGGAGGAGTTCTTGCCACACATTTATGCCGAGAGCGGAATTGGCTACATGAAATCTAATTGAGCGGCAGTTATCTTGTTTCTTATGATATATTCATATTTAAGCACCACCTTTCACTAGTTTTCAATTGCGTAGGTATCAGTTTCTCATCATAATCATACAATGGCTACAACATAGAGCTAACAGTACAGTTTAGAAATAGCAGCCACAGGTAATAGCTGCCATCATTGTAAACAAGCGGAAAGTACGGAAGTATGCCGCAGACTACACGTTATAGGATAAGGGTTTACCTGCAACATGACCTTTCAGGAGAAACTGACTATGCTGCATCATTTGAATTCGTTACTGGTGGCTTGTCAATACTGTAGGAAGGCCTTTAGTTTTAATTAACCGTACGGCATTAGACCCTTGGTTAAAGCCATCATTACTTTGCTGCAGACTCTGTGGAGCCAACCGAGACTGCAGGTGAAGGGCATCATCGTAAGCTTTTAACCGTTAGGATATTATTCATATTAGATATGCATTTTGCTGCAATTTAGACGCCTTTTCAGGTTTGTGAAGGTCACTGCATTTCGGTTATGTATGAATCATGTCAGCGACTATGTAACTAGACCTGGATAATAAGAAAACAATAATGTTAATCACAAACGTATGATTATAATGATTGTTTAATTAATTTCATAATGAAAATGAAGTGTACTCCATTCTGCCACCAAAGTAAAGGGCAGACTAAATCATGTTAAATGTTTCAAAAGAGTGGACAAGGTATGTCAGTGGTAACCAACCCTGCTCCTGGAGATCTACCGTCCTGTAGGTTTTCACTCCAACCCTAACAAAGCACACCTCATTCAACAGTTAAAAATCTGCGCTGAGCTGCTAATTAGCAGAGTCAGGTGTGCCAAATTAGGGTTGAAATGAAAGCCTACAGATGGTAGATCTCCAGGAACAGGGCTGGTTACCACTGAGCTATGGGTATTTTTTTAGTCAAACCTACATCACATATCCATTTAAAGAAAAAAACAAACAAACAAAAAAACACCAACCATTTACATAATACGCTTTCCTCTGAATGTTCTCTCTTTACTTTCCTCTCCGCATGTTTTGCTATTCTGCGTTTACAGAGTATCCCAATATTTCGCGGACCAGATTCCAGCACCATTTCTTGTCTTTACCACAAGAGGGCGACATACCATGCGATTTACTTGTCACAGTGGGGTCAGCCACAATCGGTGCCTCCTCGCACTTAACAGGGGTTGTAAACAAGGCCCGCAAGCTGCCTCACAACTCAACAGACATAATCTGCAGATAATCTCCACACTATCAGATTAATAAACCACACTTGGCGTCCACGAGAGAGGCTGTTTTGGAATGAAGGATCAAATGACCGACGAACCTCTTGTTAAAGGTGTAAGAGACCAGAACATGCGCAAGTAGAGAGCGAGCTGCAGAACCGCACATCACACTGTATTCAGATGACTAAATGTGTCGCGTGCGAGTGAGTGATTACGCGGCGTGTTTATTAGCAGACATTGTGGCGTGCGTGTGAGCGTGTCTCCCCAGATAATGCATGCCCGCATTGTTGCCCGTGCTGAGGCTGAAAGCCGGGCTTCATTTCAGGCTATTACTGTGTCTGACACAGAGGTCTTAAATCCAGCTTCAAAGACCCTAATCCTTTAGGACAAGTGATGGCTTTCCCTTTGCCTTCAATAACATTGACAATTACCCTGCTTCCTGGAGAACATAAACTGTGTTTTCGCTGATTTATATGTTCATTTTATATTGCAATTCAGAGAGTGAGAGAATGGGAACGCTCCACTGTTATGCTGTGACTGAGCTGGTACTGATCGCATCCTCGGAGCAAACTCGTATTCATTGGCTGCACGTGTGACATTTCCTGCATTTGCTACCATGTGTGGCTTTGTCATTATAACTTCGTCGCTATAGTATACGCCATCTAATTTAATTGACTTGACCCAGTCTGGTGTCTGGGTTAACCATACTTGGCGCATGGACAACGGCTTCAGAGGGGTGTGCTGGAAAAGTAGCACTAACAGCAACTATGAACACTTAAACAGAAAGCCCGGTAGTCAGATTCTCCCTTCATACCCGGTAACTTGCCTATTTAAAGCCTTTCTATGGTCTCTGGGTGACTCACTGCCTGCTCAGAGCTCAAAATGTAGGGCATCAGTAGGGGCCACTGAATTGGCACCAGAAGGTTATGGGTTTGAATCCCATGTCGGCACTACTTAACCCTGAACAGAGTTGTAATTCGCTCCCGTCCATTAAGGCATGAAAGGAAATTATACAGCAGAACTTGTTCATCTGGAATAAAGGTACAATTCAGTGCCAGAGCAACATGGAAATGAGTCTATATATAGTGTCTTTGCTCTGTAAGTTGCAAAGGAGATAATTGAATATTATTTCCAGGAATAATTAAATTGACCCGTCCAGCAATCTGATTATTCCTGGCAGACCAGGGGGAATGGTGTTTAATAGATTTTAATAGCAGTGAATAAGGAACATGAAGAAACTACAGACTTGGCCTGAAGCAGACTTAAAGAGAAAACTGACCTCTTTCGAAAACTGTATACATGTTGGTACACCCAAGACAAAATTGTGTATTAATTGTTTAAGCCAGTTTATCACAATGCCTGATTTGTGATTTATTTTTGTGTATGTAGCATGATTGTGTGTATGTACGTGTGTGTGTGTGTGTGTGAGAGATGCCTCCAGGGGGGGCTGACCTTTCCTGGCTGAAATGTCAGGCTGCTGTGCAGAAGAGCAGACTGGTCAACACTTATTTGCATCTTCAGGGTGTCAGTGAGTGTGAGTGTGTGTGTGTGTGTATGTGCGAGTGTGAGTGTGTGTGTGTGTCAGTGTGTGACTGTGGGTGTGGGTGTGTATGTATGTGTGAGTCTGAGTGTGTGATGTGAGTGTGTGAGTGTGTGTGTATGTATGTGTGAGTGTGAGTGTGTGATGTGAGTGTGTGTGTGTGATTAACTGCTCTTTAATGGTGCTCCGTGCCTGCCTATGGCCCTGTATATTACCGTCCTCTTTGTTCACCTGTCCTCCATGGCTGTAATCCCTGATACCTGGCTCAGGCAGCTCTTAGCTGATTGCATTGCCTAACTGTTACTGCGATTGTTGTCTCAAAAATTCTGCTTTTCGTGCTTCCAGGAAAACATGAAAGACAATGAGAGGTGAAATAAAATGGTGCAAAGCTGGCCCAGATGCCTAAAAATGGTCCTTAGGCTTGAATAAGCTGTCAGCATTTATTTTAACATGTTTGTAAGCAAGAATCTAACATTAGTTATGCTGCTTACAGGGACATGATGTGTTGGAATATGGCCGCGTGCTAACACAGAGGGGCACACACTGTTCCTGCTACTCAGCTCCCAGGAGCTCAATTTGGGGTTTCAACTGGTGTGAAGTCAAAAGATCCCTAACAGAAAATGTAGGACGTGAAGACCACCCCCCCCCCCCCCAATATCAGCAGCTGATACCTTACTATAAGTGTGAGCGTGTACACAGGTGTGTTTGTCTCTGTGTTTCAAGTATTATGCATTAAAGAGTGTGTATATGTTGTGTGTTTGTGTGCATGAAGATGTGTTAATCTCTGCATGTGTGCGTGTGTGTGTGTGTTTGGCAGGACAGTTGTAATTGTGTGCGTTTGGACACGTTTGCGCGTGTGTGTGTGTGAGTGTATTTTAGTGCGAGTCCATTTCTTTGAGTCTCTTAAATGGGAATCAATAGCTGCTGTATGCCAGCCCCCCCAGAAGCCCGAGGAGGGGATGGATTGCCTTTGAGCGGGACGTGTTTACTTCTGCCGAAGGACAGGTTTTAAGGAGCGATGGGGCCGCAGGCCAGCGCCCTCCCCTCGCCAGTCGGCTCGCCGGCGCGGAGGGTTCGATAGGACCCCGCCTGCTCCTCCTGACCCCCCGAGGAGCGCGGAGAATGGGGGGAAGAGGCGAGGGAGCGGAGCCGAAAGGTCACGGTCGCGGCTGGAGGATGAGTCAGCGAGCCGCCGCCCGCTCTGAAAACGGAGCAGTCGCGCCCCGGCGGCGTTCCCACGCGGCGTCGGACGCACGCGGGGCGGGCGCGGCGGTGTCGGGCGCGGCGGCGGTGTCGGGCGCCGCCCCGTGTCGGTCCGGCACCGGGGGCGGCCAGGCGCGGGCGGGGCAGCGCTAAACTCCGCCAGGTCTGCTCTCACGCGCATCTGAATCGATCTATTTACACAGGTGACTGTGAAGTGAAGTCTCGTCCACGGGTCATCCTTGGGTCGAAATTGTGTGGAGAAAAAAACCCCAAAGATTCTGCAGCTTTCTGGGACGAGGGATGGCCGTGTCTGGTGTTGTGTTTGAATGTTTTCGGCCTTGTTCTGGTCATGACTTCCGGATTTTCGGCCCGGGAACCACACCAACCGCAAGAGGCACGTGGCGACGAAGCATTGTCGGCGCCATGGCGATACGGCGGTGGAGACAGGAAGCGGGTCAGGAGGGAATGGTAATTAAGCGCGTCTGTGTGAGGGGCTCGGTACACAGTCTCCTGCAGACGTCGAAAGTTCAGAATGGACCAATCTGATCCTCGGAATATCATCAGTGCTGTTCTGTCAATGATGCACACTGGACGTGATCCTTCTCAGACTCACGTAGGAATAAAGGTGGTAATTATCATAATCAAGCCGCTATGATCAACATGCTCCCTAAAGATCCCCCACCCACCTTCTCATTAAGATGGAATTATCCTACTTTTGGATAGTAATATTTATCACTAATATTTTAACTCCCTGAGACTTCCTTCAAAAAGTCACCAGCCTGGGGATATGAAGTAACAGGAACAAAGGCACGCTTTAGACAGGAACACTGTGTGTGTGTGTGCGTGTGTGTGTGCGTGTGTGTGTGTGCGTGTGTATGTGCGTGTGTATGTACCTGCTTACATCTGTGAAAGTGTTGCGTGAACTGCAACCACAAATGCCACCAGTGGTGTTTTCACGAGAACAGTCTCCACTTTTATGAAAACCTACGGTAAACACCTCCAAGAGAAAACACGTCTTTCATTGTCCTCTTTAATGACCTTTTTCATCCCTCTCTCCCTCCCTTCCTCCTGTTCACCCGCCAGTTATGACTGTTCAGCTACCGTAATTCTGCCACGCGTCATTTACCAGAGAGAGAGTGAGAGAGAGAGAAAGAGAGAGAGGTGGAGATGAAAATGAAGGGGAAAAAAGAAAGAAAAGACAGGCTCTTGAGAAAGGCCCAGCAGGACACTGCACATCCATCTTTGAAAAAAGAGGGATGAGAAAAAGGACATGAGAGGAGTGAAGGACAGATGGAAGGAAAGGGAGGGGGTTGAGTGAGTCACATTTTGGCAGCCTAATCTTAGATCATCTTCAGTGATAGGTACACAGAGAGAGACAGACAGAGTGAGAGATGAGGAACTTTTGACTTTGGCACTTTCATGATTGTAACTTTGCCCATCTCCGGCGCTAGTGGTGTTTGCTTACCATGTGAATCGCCCCCTCTCTGCAACACTTCGACTAAAAGCATCCGCCAAATAGCTAAATTGTGGAACACAAGGTGAAAAGAGGCACCTGGGCCTCAACACATTCTGTTAAAAATCTCTGATATAAACAATAGGAGGGGCTACGACTTAGGAGCAACAACATTACCACAATATAGCTATAGCAATATGTGGGATCAGACAGACTGATCACTGCGATGTTAGAACAATATGAGGTCCCAGACAGCCTGTATGTAGGAGGCACGATGAGGGTTAGAGTGCAGCGATGATCCAGCCTGTCGCCGTGTAGCTCTTAGAAGGCAAGGACAGAACAGTAAACGCAGTGTTTGAACAGAAAATCCTGCAAGAAATGAGTGGCACTTTGAACGCTTCCAGGCGGTTAAAAAGGAGGCGTGGTCACCGTGCAAGCTCTGCGCTCGGCTGGTGAAAGGCCCGAAGCGGTCAGATATGATATTCAGCGCTGCCTAATATCAGTCAGATTTTTTTAAAAAAACAAACGCTGGTGACATGGTCATGCGCGCTTTGCCTGAGCACGCTCCGACATCACACCAATTTCCTCTCCTCCCGGGAGGCGGGAGGAAGAGTCCCGCGAAAAGAGGGAAGGAGGGAGGGAGGGAGGGAGGAAGGGAGGCATCCCACAGAGAGAGAGAGGGAGGGAGGAAGGCTTGTAGAAAAGCGAGGGAGGAAGAGGGAGGAAGATAGGAATTGTGTAGCCAGTGTGAGATAGTAAGTTTAATTATCCAAACTGTGAAGCTTTCCACTTTCTGTTTATACTGGTGTGCTTTTCAGAAAGACCATTTTATTAAAAAAAATATTAGTGATTATTTCATTATTATTAACAGACTGTTTGTTCTCCCAAAATGACCGTTTCACTAGGCAGCCTTCCGGCTAACTGAATCTTGTTTAATGATCGAGCATTTTTTCATTGAACAAAAGGGAAAAATATTGCAGATTTTATTTTTTTTAAATGCTAATTATATTTCTGGCATTTTCTTTCACCTTCCCGTCATGGATGGAAGGGCGGAGTGGATACAGGCACAGCGTGCAAACTTTGTTATTCAAATAAAAACAAATCGTTTTCAGGTAACAGTCACTCTAACATGCTAAGAGCAACACAGTCAGACCCAGTCCTCCCAGCTGAAAAGGTCACATATGTGAATGCTGAAATTAGATTTACATTAAGGCCGCTCTTTCATAAATAAAAAATAATAAATGACATAAGACATAAGCGACCAACTAATACTGCGATTTTAAATCCTTTACCCTCTTTTCTGTTTCATCGATATTATCAGAAATCTCTAAATAAGTTCAGTTGTGTGTATCTGAAATAAAGCACTCGTTTAAGGCTCAGTAATTTAGCTGTGCAGGTGAGAGACTGAGGAAGAGGAGAGGACAAAGAGCCGTGTGCAATGGGAGGAGCAAACGTACACTGCTCAGACACGGTGGAAGGAAGGTGGTAATTTAAACCTGGAGCTGCACCTGCTCTTTTCCTGTCTCTGTGCTGTGGTGTTCATACACACACACACACACACACACACACACGTACAAGCATGCACACGCACACACACACACACACACACACACACACAAACACACGTACAAGCATGCACACGCACACACACACACACACACACACACACACACACACAAACACACACGTACAAGCATGCACACGCACACACACACACACACACACACACAAACACACGTACAAGCATGCACACGCACACACACACACACACACACACACGTACAAGCATGCACACGCACACAAACACACGTACAAGCATGCACACGCACACACACACACACACGTACAAGCATGCACACGCACACACACACACAGGCACACAAATGCACATGCACACATACACATGCACGCGCATGCACACACACGCACAGGCACACACAGTCCATGCATCCACAGACAGCTATAGCCACACAATACACACCAAATACTGGCGTTCACATGGATTTTTTACAGAAGCTACTCCTGTGTACTTCTTTTTTTGTATTTTTTTGTAACTGCATACTCAAATGTTTCTCAGCAATGTATAATGCTCACTGCTTTATTACAGAAATGCACGTCTACTCTTAAGCTTTTGAAAGAGGAGCGAAAATGGAATATTAGGAGGAGTGAGAAGGCATCAGAGGCCAGGCACACACAGGCGAGATCTGAACTCTGTGCACCGGTTTGATTCCTGTCAAGTTCCTCAGCTCACAGCTTTAAAGGAGGACCCTGCAGTGGGAATTCCACAACCAAAGGAACACTTCCAAAGACAACACTGTGGGTTACAACACCAGTATTCCCAGAGGAGAACAAAAAAAGGCTTTTTTTTCCCCCATCCGCTTTGGATCTTATATATTTTTTTGTTTTATGTCCCCCCGTTTCTCCAAATCAGGGTTCAAGTGTGGAGGAACTTCAAAGCCTTTTTGGATGCTGTCTCCATGGTATCAGCCAAGGAACCGCTCCTGTTTATTACCCACTCGTTTATTTCTTTCCCTTCGCTCTTTTGATTTATATCCAAAGGAAGTCTATATGCACAAATGCACTTATCCGCTTTCGTCGTCAGAGAGGGAAATTTGTCATCTATCAAGTAGTACTGTGAAAGAGATATTTTCAACATATTATACAGCAATGATATAATTATCATTCATCAGAACTGTAATATTTGCTTACTGTATATTATAGAAACTTTG
Source organism: Anguilla anguilla (assembly GCF_013347855.1). Lineage (NCBI taxonomy): Eukaryota > Metazoa > Chordata > Actinopteri > Anguilliformes > Anguillidae > Anguilla > Anguilla anguilla. The sequence continues at coordinate 10,548,041 of NC_049218.1, forward strand.
TAATCTTGGACATTTTACAATATGCATCCCAATGTGTTCTCTCTTCCTGTCTCTTTTTATAGAATACAGCTGTGTCTGTGGTAGTAATCCACAAGTTATCAGTTAAACTGGGATACAAGTGCCATTAAAACCTGCAGAGGGCTGAAAGGCATCATGGTGTCTATTGTACATCCAGTTGTGCCCAATATATACACACACATAGATTTATTTAGTATGACCATGCAAAGACGTAAAAAAGAGAAATCAATGGGAGAAAAGAGACAACTAAATACATGAAGGGATGGAAACTACACCTCGATCAATAGCCTCTCAAGAGAAGGAGGAAGGATGTGTGTGTGTGTGTGTGTATGGATGTATGTGTGTGTGTGTGTGTGGATGTATGTGTGCCTGTGTGTGTGTGTGTGTCAGTGTGTGTGTGTGTTTGTGTTTTTGTGTGTGTGTGTGTGCGTGTGCATATGTGCGTGTGTATGTGTGTGTGTGGATGTATATGTGCCAGTGTGCGTGTGTGTGTCAGTGTGTGTGTGTGCGTGAGTGTGTGTGTGTGTGTGTATGGATGTATGTGTGTGCATGTGTGTGTGAGTGTGTGTGTACCTGTGTGTGTGCGTATGTGTGCGCACGTGGGCATGTGTCTGTGTATCTGAGTACAGGTGTGTAAGTGAAGACCGCAGACAGGCTTCCGAATGTTTCCTGCGTTTGGTGTTCTTTGTACAGTATTGACTCTTTGTGCGAGTGCATTACAGGAAATCCCTGCAGCGGCTGGCGGTGCTGAAACATCCAGCCTGCTCCTCAGAGCACCATGCATCCCATATGCCACTGCAGGAGACAGGCTGGGGGAGTCTGATCTGTTTCTGTTACAATACATCAACACTACACAGCGCAGACAGAGGGGGGGGAGTGACAGAGAGAGGGAGAGAGAGAGCAAGGGAGAGAGAGAGAGAGCGAGAGAGAGGGACGGAGAGAGAGAGAGAGGAGAGAGAGAGGGGGGAGAGGGAGAGAGAGACAGAGACAGAGAGAAAGCGAGGAAGAGAGAGAGAGAGGGGGAGAGAGCAAGAGAGAGAGAAAGAGAGAGGGGGGAAAGAGAGAGAAAGACAACAAGCGAGGTGCTACTTCATAGTAAACTGCTTCAAAGTTTCATGTTTATGTAAAGCATTGGCAATACATTTTATTATGTCCTGCCAATAATTGAATTGATGCATGCTTTCTGGAATCGAATTGAACTGAGGACAGAGAAAGAGAAAGAGAAACAGAGAGAGGGAGAGTAAGTAAATAGCTTCAAAGAAAATTGTTTTGTAGTTTAATGTTTATGTAAAGCATTGGCAATACATTTAATATGTCATGCCAGTAATTAAATTGATTCATACATTTTGGAATTGAATTGAACCGGCTGAGAGAGATAAACGACGGTACCAAATTTTTCAGTCGTCACAATCGAATATTAAAAATCACCCCCCATAGCTCCCAATTTTTTTTCATTAACCGAATGGTAACTAAGGGAACAACCCACTGCCAACGTTAAAGATTTCTTTCACACAATGTGTGAAAAAGGTCAGTCAGGATGCGAATGATCATGAAGACAGGCTGTAATGGACCAACAGAACAATAACAGCAGAGTGACGAAAGAAAAAAAATAACTCGAGTCAGAAAAGCTAAGAAAGAAAACACGGTAAATCCCAAACAAAACAACCTGCCCATCCAAATTTTTAATCCTGATAAGTATCTTGATAAGCAGCGTCAATGTCTTGCGCATAAATAATATCTAGACATACTTAATCAATAGTTCATTAATTTTCTCTTTCTGCCTCAATTGCGTGCTTATACAAATACAATTATATGGATTGGATAAGGAAGCGTAATCTGACCCCTGTTTTCCTCATTGCTATGGCAATTAATCCTATCTGATTGGCTGGATTTTTAATTAACAGAATGAGAAATGAATACAATCAAAGATGCTTTTCCCCCAGCACACAGACCCCATCCCCCCCCAGAAGTGCTGCTGGGGGCTGCGGGGAATAGGTGTAAGAGTGCCGGGGGACTCGTTGGGGGGGATTTGGGATTTTGGTAAGGGGGGGGGGGGGGGTTAGCACCATGGACCTTGACAGCTGGTGCAGGAAGGAAGTGGAAGAAATTTGATTACATAATCACAAACCGTCCAATCGTAGCTAATGCATATTTAACGCCACAGAATCGCACCCTACTCTCCCGCCTCCGCCACGCACTGAGATAATTGGTTAATTAATGTCCCGCCAACTTCCCGCTCTTTTGGGGATTTGGGGTTTTCTTTAATCCCCCCGAGCCCCCCCCCCCCCCCGGCTCACAAATACGACCAGGTCTCCGTGGGCGTCCTGTCACGGTAATCTATGGTGGACAAAATAAGACACTTTAATAATGAGGCGACGGTGGTCCCCGTCGTCAGGACGTCTGTTACCATGGATTTAATCCTTCCTGTTTTGGGTGCTTTTTTATCTCTGTTCCTTTGCTGGGTAATCTGCGCCCATCCAATAAATTTCTCAGCTGGGGCTTTCAGACAAAAAAGCTTCAATCCTCACATGATGCTTTTATAGAATTTTTTGGGGTGGGGTTGGGGGAGGGCGGGTGTCCATCACTTTTATGTCAATAAAGGGATTTAAGGGTGTAATACATAAAAAGGGAAACGTATTTGCTGAAAAACGCATTTTCATTATATTGCCATGGCCATGTCGTTGGAATCTCTGCGCGGAAAGTGCAATGACATCATCACAGGACAAGCGCGTGCAGTTGGGGGCGTGAAGTCCGGATGCACGGCGAGCTGGAGCGGCTACTTAGCCCCTGATTAACGATTATGAACAAACCTAGCAAGGCTCGGGCCCTGACCGGGCAGCTGCCCTGCCCTTACGCTAATGTCAATTTGCACATTCGTAATAAATGGCGACTCATATTCAATTGAGGATTTCTTTCTCGTTGTAAAACACACTACTGGACCTTTGGATGGTGATTAACAATTAGCTGTTGGGTAAAAGTGTTTGATACTAGCACCCGAGCATCAATTATGCATCCGCAGAGTATTAGAGTTGCAGAAAAAAAAATGGCACAAAGTATCATAACGTTTAATTGCGGCCCCCTGCCGGAGATGTGAGGTGTGTGGTGAACGTTCGCTTGGCCCCCCTCCCGTGACTCGGGAACCAGGGAAGGACAGACAAATTCTCGCACAGTCAAATCAATCAATTAGCTCGCTTTAGGCGGGGTCCACGTTACTAATTACCCAATCAGAGGCGAGTGGCCCCCTGAGCCAGCCGCACGGGGGCCCTCTGGAGCCTCTGGGGCCCCTGGCCTGTCTCTTCCCCTCATTAACTTCTCTCCTCATCTCTCCTTGTCCGAGGACTCCCAGGAGGAGCAGGGGGTTCTGGGTAATTCAGTTCCCCGTCTCCTAGGTGACCCCCCGCCTCGGGGCTGACGAAGCAAACGGACGACTCTCTCCCACCTCTGGTTCGTCAGCCCACCCCTCCCCCCACACCACCCCCCAAACGAAATGAAGGCAAGGCCTTGGAGTCTTTCTCGCCTCTCTCTCTCTCTCTCTCTTTCTCTCACTCTCTCGCTCACTGCATCTCTCTGGTGAGGACGGAGGGAAAGGACAATGACACATTCGCATCTCTGCCTGTATGACCCTGGCTGTAACTGAATATGCCGTCATCACCACAGCCCACTGCAGGGTTCAGCGGCACAGCCTGTAGCCTGGTTTAGCAGATAACCAGTGAAACATGGTCGCCACAAACACAGCTATGAGCACTGAGAAACAACACAGAAAAGGCCACGCCCTTGTCTGCAACACACCTATGTTTCTGTATTTGGGAATAGGATTTTGGGGGTGTGGGGGGGGGGATTAGCGCAGTCAGTTCCATTGTCTCTTTGTTCTCACCTTATGTCCATTCACTCCAAGTGTGAGTACCAGCTCCCCATACAAATGCTAATTCTACTGCCACACTCAAATAAGATGAAATTCAGTGAATATTTCACACCTGTAAACCAGACAGTTGTTGCCCTTAACTCTTCTTTCTAATGCTTAGACGCTGATGTACAGCTCGTTGCATGATGGGAAATGCTCAAGCTTGATCATAACAGGAGACCTAGAAGCACATTTGGACCACTGCAAAACCAACGGTGCCGTCAGATGTTTTACCTATTAGTTTGAGCGATGGTGTATTTATCGGCAGTAAGAAATGAAGAAGCCATTTCGGTGCACAAACTCCTTCTGGCCCACCGATGACAGCGAGGAGCAGAAGAATAAGCAGCTTTTGTCCTCTCCCTCTCTCCATCTCTGTCTTTTTCTTTTCCTCTGCCTCACTGCTCTCTTTCTCTGTTCAGTTGTTTATAATACGAGCGCATTAATGGGGGTGAGATAATCTGTTTTCTGCCCTGGAGTTAACAGCAGTTTGATAACAGGGACGGCAGCTCCCCACAAACAGCACAAACAGCACAAACAGCAACAGGCTGGGCTTTCTCTTCTGTGAATTACACGTCTTTCTCCGCAGCGATAGCAAATTATGTGATTATGGTATTCAAGCAATTGCTTTAAAGATATGCGGCACACCTAGCAATTCAGCCTCATTGAAAGAAATATTTTGGTCAATAATCTCATAACACTCACGCAAACACACTGACACACTCACACACGCACGCACACACACAAAGCACACACACATGCACACACTCACACATGCACGCACGCACGTACGCACACACACATACACACACACAAAGCACATACACATGCACACACACGCACACGTGCACACACACACACATTAATGACAGGTGGAGCATGCTCCAGCGAGCTGCTTACTTGACTAACGTGTTGTGACGGGTGAACCAGACTAAGATGGCTGTCATCCGTTACTCATCACCCCCCCCCCCCTGAACTGATCATTATCCCGCGCTTTGGGGAACCCGTCCACCAGCGTCCCAGGAGAGGGATGAGAGGAACGGCTGGCTCACCCTGCGAGATCTGGCCCGCGTGGGATGACGGAGGCGGTCCTCAAAGAGACGCTCCCCAGACCGGCCCGCACCCCCTCAGGGTGCGGTTAATGACTTCTCTCTCACTTCTGAGCTTTTTTTTTTTGTTGGGCTTCAGAGCTGAAAAGGAAAAGGACATGAAGGCTTAGCATATGCGAATTTGAGATTAGCACTGATGCTGAGTGTGGGTGTATGCATACGCAGGTGTGTGTGTGTGTGTGTGTGTGTGAGTGTGTGTGCGAGTGGCTGTAAGCAGCTGTGAACCCCCACCGCCCACAGAAGGATTACATATTCTTCTGTTAGAATCCTGGTTTTAGTGTTGCAGCTAGGCATTTTCTATGCAGTCTAGAGACAAGCGTGCAAGTGTCTGAATTTTGATATCTTGATAAAAACTAATTTGAGGGGTACAATGTTGTAAAGACTCATAATTGACTCCGTTTGTGCAGAATAGTGCTAGCATTGAGGCAGATACAAGCTGAACGTCCTACTGCAGAGTTCTAATCACTCCAGCTTGATTGTACACTCCAGGGACCGCTCAAGACTGATCGCACCCATTTGAGAATACACATCAAAGGGCAAAAAGGAAACGCCCACCAACCAACTCGGACAATTTAACTTGCCACAGACAACAGTTTACCCACATTTGATGGGTGTTAATTTCATACCCCGGCTCCTGTTTTTGTTGAGATGCTGAAGGACAACACATTCACCGTAAACAAACTCCACTGGCTCTTATGCAACTGTAATCCAGCCAAGTAACTGATGTCAAACACCCGTATCGACCTTTGACCCCTGACCCCATTGGCCCATGCCCACCCCTGCTCAGACCCCAGCGACGTCCTGATCTGCTGACAGTGAGAAGCCATCGCCTGAATCTGCGGCCACTTTCTGCCAAAGGGACAGAGAGCTCCTCACCCCAATAGATTTTTAATTTGCCACTCTCTCCAAATCAATGTTCCGTTTTTCCTTCTCGGTCAGGAACATGTATCAGCAGTTTTTTGTGTCTCTTGTGTTTTTTCCCTCTATCTTTGTTTTCACTAACCTTACCCCGGCTGTCTGGCCTGAGAAAACCACATCCTCTCTTCTCTTTCTCCCTCTTGCTCTCTCTCACTGTCGCACACACACACAATTATACTTCCAATTCAAGTTGAAATTCTCATATTTATAACCATATACAGAATAAAAACATGTGACATATTTACCTAACCCTGTCCCTCTGGGAAGCTCTCTGGACATACAGACTCACTCTCTCTCTGCCTCTCTCTTCCACCCCCCCCCCTACAATTCCAATAGCACTGATGGTGCACAGCCAAGGAAATATAGTCCAAAACACAGAGAAATTAGTTTAAATTCCAACCCGGCCACTTGATCCCAACCGCTCTGCCGCCGACCTTCGCACGAAGCGCGTATCTGCGCATGCAGCATATATGAAGGTGCACGGGTCCATAGGGTGAGCCGGTGCACCTGCTCTCCCTGACTCTCTGCCCATTTCACAGGCTCAATGGTGCACAGCGGAGTTAAGGGAATAGCAGGGAACTTTAAAAGAGCAGCAGACACCGGACACGGGAAAGGGCAGAGAAACTGGGGCGTGGAGCCCGGCCGGCCTCTCACGGTGGGCCGCGGCTCTCCCCCTCTCTGCTCCTCAGGCTTTACGGACGTCCTAATTCACCCCCCCGTCCTGTCCTGCGAGGGACCTGGGGGCTGCTTCTCTCTTACTACGGTAATCTAAGCCTCTTTTTTTTTTATTTTAGCTTTCTGGATGGAGTGCAGATACCTAAAGTCAACCTTTCACTGATTAAAACAAACAAACAGGAAAACAAATTAAATAAGGATTGAAAATACATAGGAAATCTATTTTCTTCCCCAAAGTTTAAATTAACTTTGAACCTGAAAGACAGCAGATGAATAGGGCTTTCCCCAGACATAAGGACTATCAGTTAATCATTTAAGGTTCCTTGACTGCAGCGGCAGCCACACAGCCACACAGGAAGTTGAGGAGAATTGGCCGACGCCCCCGTGCGTCTTCTTCCACGCCCCCCGCTCCCAGGAAGCGGGCAGAGGGGAGGACACACACAGGTGACAAAACCGCGAGCCGGTATCCCAGCGCTGAGCGAAGAGCTGAAGGAGCGGGAGAGTTTGTGTCGGAGCGACCGTGCGTGTAGCTCTCCGTGTGTCTGCGTGTGGCTCTGTGTCTGCAGGGCAATGACCATCGGATCCACGGCTGCAAAGGGACTGTCCGGGCTTCCGGTGGGAATAAGTACCGTGCTTTATCTTTGTTCTGTGAGGAATACCATGGAGATTAAAATCCCACACTTACAGTAATTACAGACCCATCGCTGGGAAGGAGGAGGACAGGACAGAGAGAAAGAACTAGAGAGAGTGAGAGATGCACAAAAACAGCAGCACAATATGTTGCTTTCTTCACTCTTGCTTATGTTTACTACTTCAAAGTGTACTGGTTTGTAGTTTAACATGCTTAATGATTATGCAAAGCTTTAGCTATATGTTGAAACAGTTTGTGCCAATAAAGCATTCCTTAATTGAATTGAACTGAAGTGAGAGACCAAGTGAGGCTGTGGTTCTCATGTGAATAAAGCACCTTCAAACTGAACTGAAATAGAATGGATCACGCCCCCCCTTCACCTTGTTTTTTGGTAGATGTGGGGGAGGGTTGGCCTTACTCTACCTGCTCATTTCCTATAATGATGCTTTGAAAACCAGAAAATTCTTGTCATGCTAATAAAGTCCACCCTGCTAATACTGAGAAAAAAAACTGAGAGAGACGGACAGCGAGAGACAGAGAGCGAGAGAGAGATGAAGATAAATCTAAAACCAAAACAGACAACTCAGTGGGATGTCCATTTCATTAAGTGTCTCATCCTGCTAGTCTGTCACAATGTCCAGGGTCAGCAGATTCCCTCCTGTACTCACTTTGGTGGTGGTGGGGCAGTGGGGGTAGATTGACGACGCTGTGAGATATTTGCTGATGACTCTTTACATTAACCGTGCAGTGGGCGGAGCCTCCGGCCCCCTGTCACTAAGGAGACTGTTTTTCTTCATTCTATTGGGCGTGCAGGCCCATCTATCTCACGGCCGTTTCCGTAGCGCCGTCGCGGTGAAAGCCTTTCTGATGGCAATCTTATGTGCGTTTCTCAATGCTACAGCGATCTGCATCTCTGCTGAAAGAGCAGAGGGGAAATGCGTTTGATGGATTCACCGTTGAAACAATGACCTTGCAGGAACAATGGCTCCTCACCTAGTTTTTGCCCAGAAACGCCATAAATACAAAACAGAAATAAACTGCCACTGTGTAATGAAAACAAACTATGCCACTTTCTCTTGCCCTGTAAAGATAGGCTTTGATTTTCTTAAAAGAATAAAAAATTAAAAACTGAAACCACTTTTGTTCTTTACCACAGATGACAGAACATCTTGTGACAAAAACAGTTATGGTCTAATATAGACTCTGATCAATACAACCTATCAACCCTAATTTACAGCTGATTGAAATGTTTGTGTCACCATAAGAAATACAGCTTGAGTCATATATTTTCTTCAAAAATTGAGCCTTTTGTTATGCTACAGTTAAGGCAATGGTGCGTAGGGGGCAGGCATGGGGCTTTGGGGCGATGGCGTTACCTTCACAAAGGAGTCATGCCAACTTCCACCACTCCAATGCTGCCCCCATCAGACAGTACACAGGTAATGCATCATTACGCTCTGGTAATTTGGTAGAGATAGCTGTCCTTGACCATGGATTGAGCCTGGCAGCACCCATCACAGGCAAGCACGTTCTGTTCCCTTTTTATTACAGTGCCATTTCTGTGAACGCACTTTTCATTGGTGGGCTCCTTTTTGTCACTGTAGTAATGGTTGGAACATGAGTGTTTAGCTATTTCATCCACATGAGAGATGCCATTTTAGCAGTGACGAACACTACACTAAAGATTACCCGTTACCCGAGTTAATTCTGCTACCAGCTTTCATTTAGTCATCACATTTTATTCAAATTTGTTAACATATTACATATTGTGTTAATACAGTGTTAATATTGCATAATTACATACAGACCACTGTAACATGAAGTGTCAATCTAAGCCATAGCTATTTTGCTCTCTCCAGAAGCTTAATGTCTGAGAGTTCTATAGGGACGGATTCTGTTGGATTACATTTCCATTACAGGGCAAAATCTCAATTACACTTATTTCTGAATAACCCAACCATTTTAAAAAAATAGCTGGGCTTATGTTTCCATTTTAGGGCAAAATCTTATTTTTGAATAACCACAACAGCTATTAACACTTAACACTTATTACTTCGGGGTAACCCTAAGTAGGCTAATAAAACTGAGCGTCATAGCGTTGCAGTCATGGAATGTTTTCTGGCAGCTGGTCAGTTATGGAAGGCCATTTTCCACTGTCAGTGAGTGGGTCAGCAGTTTTCCCACCAAGTTTGGGCGCTACTTTAGTTTGTAGGCTAGATGAACTCCATGGTGGATAAAAAATTAAAGCAGTGGGTTGCTGTTTTTTTCACTGTACCATGGACGCAGTCAAACAGTGTATGATACAAGAAATTGTGTCTACCCCAGAAATAGTAGAAGTTTGCTTAATTCCCCATTATGTCACCATGGCGTATTTTGAGAGACCACCGAGTTGCAAACATTCCTCTGACCCTAAAACGCTGCGACCAGCTAGCTGTTACTTTATTGGCTTCCCTCCCAAGGAATTAACTTAAACTCATGTCACCTGATGTTGCCTTCGTCTGCAAAGTGATTTATTCATATGCTGGCAGTTACACATTGCTAACTTTAGTCGGCCAATGTTACTGTTACTATAGCTGGCTACCTAACTCCAAGTTTTGTTGTCGTTATGTCATAAGTTCCACTTATGGCCCACTCACCACAAAGCTGCAAGTGCCTTCGCGTTCGTCGTTTTTTCCCCCCCGGTAAGTATTGAAACGAGCAGAGAATCAAACGCATGTGTTCAGCCGGCTCAGAAGCAGCTTTGCACTAAAAATGAGTTCACAGTCAGCGGAGCAACTGTTAGCATAGCACACTGAGCGGATTGCGACAGTAACCATCGTACGTGTGGAAGCAACACTACAGTTTCCTGAGCCCAGCTCAAGCTAGCTGTGCAATGGTTTGTACGCTATTCGTGACATCATTATTTTTAAAATATTGCCGACGCCAAATGTTAGTTTTTTCTTCCCCGAGCCGAACAGGAACATCATTTTAATCGACAATGACACTGTGTGAACAAAAACAAACGACCGTTCAGTGAAGGACAATTAAATCCAGGTGGGAAATTAAGGCATTATGCAATAACCGGTTTCTTTTTAGAAGCCTAGTCCAATACATGTTTACTCTACTGGATCAACGTGTTTCATCTGCAATAATGGCACCTCTCTCATATATGATTATTTATGTCCCACTGATAAAAACACTTGAAAATCAGATTTGCAAGGAAGTAAAAAAAACAAAAACAAACAACTCCTTTTTTTTGTTATTGCAACCAGGCATTTTCCGGGAAATTGACTTCATTTGAAATGCAAAATGATTCATTGCTAATTTGCCCTTGAGAAAAGATTTTGTGAATGAAATTAACACTACTGTGGAGAATTCAGGCAAGTGTAGCATACCAACCAGATGCTATGGAACCATTTTTTTGTGGAAAACCATTCTAATATTAGTGCTCTAGAGAGCAAGAAATGGAGAGAGAATAATTACAGAACACGAGAGAAACAGAGAGAGAGAGAGAGTGAAAGACAAAGAGACAGAGAAACTGCAGAGCTGAGGGAGGAGTAGGTGTTGGCAGAGCTTCCGCGGGCCTGGGTTCGACCTGCTGCCGCCACAGCCCTGGCCATTAATAAAACTCTCCCTCGCAAAACCAGGAAGCCATAAAAACGGAGGCCCACGAGAGCAGAGAGGGAGAGAAGGAGGAATCATTACCCGCAATTTATAAACCATTAAGCACCATAAACCCGCAATCTAATTCACAGAGGGGGCCCCCATTGGCAATGAAAGTTGAGGGGGAGACCAAGTTAATTTGGGGAATAAGGCTGTGCTTGCGACTGTCGGCGTAGCGTGTGCGGCTGAGGGTCACCTTTATACTGCGATTGGTACATGGTGCCACCGCCCTGCAGTGGGGTGAGGGGAGCGGGGTGGCAGGTGGAGACGGAGCGCTGGGGGGGACTCTGCTGGAGGAGGGACGGGACATGCTGTGTGCCTGGGACGGCGTTCGACTTTGTTGCCTTCGTCCCCTGCCCCGCTGCAGCATCTGGGACCGAAGCAGAAGCGAGCCCCTCCCTTTGGGCTGGTCTGCCGCACACGAGCAAACCTCACCTCATCAGTGGGCCTGTTAGGAACCCAGCAGAGGGTCCCCAGGGAGTCCAGTACAAACTGCAGCAATCAAGGAGCGAACCTTACAGACTTCAGCCATCAATATGTAGACACCAGGAAACAAGGCTGTAACTTAACAATTTTATTGCCCAGCATTTTGGAGGCATAGTCACAGACACATAAAACCAATAGCTTGTGGTTGATGAGGTACCCAGAACTTCCAAGTGGCATGGTTTTATGCTCAGCAAGATCTTGATGAAGTAGTAAGAGGTGTGTCTATCTTTTTATCACGTAAATGTTTATATCACATAGTCAGGCAGCGTGCCATTTTAGTAGGTGAGGTGCCATTTTTCTTGGAAGTTACATCAGGGTGAAGTTTACTTAAATAGCATCGTATACAAATATTGTATAAAAAATAAAGAAATAATTAGTAATTTATCAGAGTCATTATTATGTAAATAATATTGATGTAAATAAGTGTTCACGACTAATCAAAATCACTTCCGTTTGACCCGTTGATATAAGTAAGAGGCCATCTTTTAAAGTGCAAGTACCAGATCCCGATGCATGCTCTGTCAGGGTTCAGAACAAGTTATATATCCCCATAGCATAGTCATATAAGTGGGAACACTCATTACCGAAAATTCCTTTGGAAATATCACAAGATTGTATAAATTGACAGACACAAAACGCGAAATGCTGAGGTCAGATTAGACTTCGATCGATACCTGAGAGTTTTTAACTTCCGCAGTTCTGCAACCCAGCATAGTACCGACGTGTTTCTCTGGAGCGACAGAAAAACGTACGGACGGGCAGACAGACAGAGAGGTATTTGGAGCAGGTAGATTAGTGATAGATCATAATATCAGGAGTTATTGGGAAGTCGCTGGTTAGGTGACGAGGGACTCCGGGGATCGAGTTCTCTGGGCGGACCACACCGGATCCGCACGGACAGACGCATAGATCCATGGATACAGTTCTAGCCCTCCCAGACAGAGGGTCACCAGGGTCAATGACTGCGGTCAGCTGGCCGTCAGATTGGAGCCTAGGGTAGAAACCTGCAGTATCACAACAATACCACAGTCAATGCACTCAAAACTGAGCCCTCATTGCATAGGCTGAAACAGCAAAAGAAATCAATAAATCTTAAAAAGGTTACATGTCAAACTATTAAACACAGTATCGATCCCCCTGGCTGTCTTTCATACCATAGAGATATTTACTGATGATTTTCCAAAGTAAAACGTTGGGTGGGGTGGGGGCTGGGAGGGGGTGGGGGAGTGGTCACAAAAAAAGAGAGAACATTAAAGGAATGCAAAAGGCTGTTGCATATTTCATTCTGACAGTGCATCAGAGAAAGTCAGAGGTTTTCAAAAGGAGCTCTTTAAATTTTTCGATCGGTAATGTCAAAATACCGCAATATTTACAAAGTGCATCTCTCTACGTCTGGCAGCTGGGGGTATTTTTAGAGCTGAACAAGCTGAATGCTTTCCATTCATTCCATTCATCTTATTCTGCATTGCTGTCACTGCTGAGAGCTAAACTAAACTTTTGCTCTGACATTGGAGCTCATACCACAGCGTCAGAAACCACCAGCGTACTGATAGTGTTCCCACAACTATAGGCAATGAAACAGCCATACAGCCATCACCCTGGAAACCTGATATACAGACAACCCAAATTCTCCTTAAATACAATGAAATGATTGCTGAAAATATGAATTTAAGATGCAAATGATAGCCGAAACAATTGATTTAAGACAGAAACGGCATATCACAGAACCACACTAAACTTCATGCAGGTACAGTTTGTTCTGATTTGATGCCCCCAAGTCAGATCCAGCCAACAGAGCCTGTTCCCTGTTGGGAAAAAGGGGGATGTGGGAGATAATAAATGAGAGAGAGAATACTGAATAAAGGTACAGTAAGGGAGGGATAAAAGTGTAATCGTGTGAGAGACAGTGAAGGAGAAAAAGAACAAATACTGGAGCCAGATGAGGGAGGGAAGGAAGGATAGAGAGAGTGTGTGTGAGAGAGAGAGCATTAGCTAAATTTAGGCAAACTTGGATGTCTGATGAATTTGGTTTTAATATGGAAAAAAGTGAGGCACAGAAAGAAAGAAATTGAGAGATTTTGAATGGGCCAGAAAGATATGAAGGAAAGAGTGAGCGAGGAAATGAAAGGAGAAATGCAGGAGGGAATTGTGGCAGTTATGGATGGACAAATAACATGTTATTATTACAGAGGAAGAGAGGAAAGATGGTGTGAGAGGGAGAGAGAGAGAGAGAGGGGAGGAAAGAAGATGAAAAAGAAAAATGGATAAAATTGACAGAGTGAGAGGAACAAAGCCATTGGCAGTTATGGATGTACCATCAATAAACAACTATTACAGAGAGCAGGAGGGAGAGAGAGAAAGAGTGAAATGAAAAAGAGAGGGAAGAGGACATAGGAAGTGGGATAAAGCCATAAGGGAAAAGAAAGAGATGGAGCGGGAGAGAGAGAGAGAATGAGGGATGATGGCAGTTATAGATGTCTGGCGCGTGAGCTGTTATTGCAGGGAGCAGGAGACAAACAGCTCCTTTTACAGAGGAATAAAGACGCCCATCAATTTAAATCTGCGAGGGTCCGGACCTCACCTTTCCTGGCGGTCCGTGGGGATGGGGGGGGGGGGGGGGGGGTTGGGAACCAAGAACGGGCTCTCTCCTGTACGGACCAACCATTCATCACTGGGGAAGCAGCTCTCCCCCGTTCGCACCCATCCCGGGGCACCATGGGTAATCTTGCGTGGACGGAAATGCAGCGGCAACGGCCGGATGGCTGCGCGCCCCTTTGTTATTTACTGCTCACTTAGCCCCTCTGCACCCCGACACACACACACACTCACACACACACACACACACACACACACACACACACACACACACACACACACACACACACACACTCACACACACTCACACACACACACACACACACACACACACACACACACACACACACAATTTATGAGGACAATCCCTGGGCCTGCTGTGCTCCACTGGACCGCTCCTCTGATGGATTGAGCAGAGGAAACGGAGACGGAAAATATACGCGTGTGCGTGCGTATGCGTGTGTGCGCGCGCCGGAGTGTGTGTGTGTGCCTGAATACCTGAATATATGTGTGAGTGTGTGTGTGTGTGTGTGTGTGCGCACGTGTGTGTGTGTGTGTGCAGGAGTGTGTGTGTGCACCTGAATATATGTGTGAGTGTGTGTGTGTGTGTGTGTGTGTGAGTGTGTGTGTCTGTGTGTGTGTTTTTGTGTGGGGGGTTGTGTGATAGGAGCTCATTTCTCTGCTCTCGAAATGTCTGGATTGCAGTGTGACGTTCCCTTCGTTGAGCATTTATTTCTGAGAGGAGAGAGTTCAGACACCTCCGATTATGGAATGCTGAGAGATGTGTGACATGACATGACAGTCTCAGAGACTCTTGGAGGGGCTCTAATGTGTGTGTGTGTGTGTGTGTGTGTGTATGTGTTGTGTGTGTTTGGGTGTGTGTGTATGTGTTTGGGTCCGTGTGTTTGCATGTGTGTGTGTGTGTGTGTGTGTGTTTGCGTGTGTTTGCGTGTGTGTCTGTGTGTCTGTGTGTGTGTGTGTGTGTGTTTGCATGTGTGCGTGTCTCTGTGCACATGTCTGGTACTGGGGGGTGTTGGTGTGACATGCTGAAACTCTTGCGAACTGTAACACCCCCTCGCCCCCCGCCCCCCCACATGTCTTACAAAATGCCAACGTTGCTCTAAATGTCACCAGAATGTCACTTGTTCAACAGCCATTATTTTTGTTTTTCATTCCGAAATGAGAGAACAACCACCCCCCCGTCCCCACCCTCACATTTCTCCCGCGTCTCCCCCACCCCTCCTCGGTTCTGGACAGAGGCAGCAACAGCAGCCATCATCTGGTCACGACAATCAATTACAGTAATCACCTTTAGTGCCGACCGGCACCATTATGGCAGGGAAACAGGGCGAGTGGGGGTTTAAGTTGATAAGCTTAACCCCATTCACATGCCCCTAATTCCACTCAGAGAAGCAGCGTTCCAGTCATAATGTCTCCACACTCAGGAACATGTGCCATGGGTGCTCGCTCTTTTTTTTAACGAGGCGACAGGACTCACGAGCGGCTCAGTCCAGCAAATTGAGCCACTGGCTCTCGCGACATTCCTGCGACATCATAGCAGTGTAACTGCAGTGTAGCAGTGACTGTTGGGAGAGACCCTCTCTGTGAACGGTCCCTCTGCCAGGCGGACATGCCACCACGCGCATGCCACCACGCGCATGCCACCACGCGCATGCCACGCTGAGCCTTCCCCCCGGGGACTCAACTAGGGTCTAAAAAAAAGAGGGAGAAATAAGAGGGAGGATAGAAAGAAAAGGAAAAAATGAAAAAGTGCATACAAAAAAAGGTGTGATGGTCAGTGGGATTATGAGAAAGGATTTGTCTAGTTAGGATGAAATAATAATAATACTAATACTAATACCAATAATAATAATAATAATAATAATAATAATGACCGCAGAAATAGTGCATTGAATTAAATATTATTCTAAAGAGAGGCACTGCTTTTCTTCCCCATGATTCTCACTAGGATATGAACTGAGTAACAAAACACAAACGTGTTTAGTAAAAAGTTCAATGCAATGATCGATGTACACTGTTGATGTGACAGACCACATCTTACTGAAAGGTCACTTCTTTCTTGTTTTCTCTTCCTCAAATTAAGATTCAGATTGGTTGACATTGTAATGTTGGCAAAATCAAATATTTGTCAAAAGAAAACACACACACACAAAACAATGAAATAAATAGTAACACAAATGTTAACAATGACAGCAATAATATGAATGAGAAATAATCTGAATGATGGAAAAAATGATGCTATGTGTCACTTCCCTTATAGAACTGTGATTAGTTATCTCTCTCTCTCTCGTACCATGGCACTGGTGGGGGGGGAGGGGTGGGGAGGACACAAATGCACTGTGAATGCAAGGCTTCCTTCAGCCCCTCTGTCTGCTCTCTGCCACATCGACAGGCTGGACTGTGCTGGAGCGCTGACTCGATGCTCACGGGGGGTGGGGGGCGAGGGGGGGGGGGGCGTGGGGGGACTAACGCACGCCGTCGCCTCAGGCAATGCGCCGATTGGGTGAGAGGCCCATTTTCACCCCGCCGCTCCTCGAATTGGTCATCGCGTCGTTAAAAAAAATAAATAAATAGAAGTGACAATTGGATCGGATCGACAGGCAGTCTTATCATCATCATCAGGGATCATCAACACCTTAGACAACACTCAAAACAACACCCCTTCCTATTTATATCTGACACGCCTTTCTACCACTCCACTCCATCTGTCATTCCTCTGGGTGAAAGGAGGGGCAACAGCATGAGGTGCATCCCTCCCTAAACCCCAAATTCTTCTGATGTTACGCCTTGCACCTACTTGCCCCATTCTAATCTTATGTTCCTGTATTAATATAGCGCAGGTTGACTGAGCATGCTGTCTCTTTAGTAGCAACACCCTGTGAATGACCCCTGAAGTAGCCTGACCTGCATGCCTTTGAGTTGCAGGGGTACCTGGAGGAAACCATGGCAGGCACGAGGAGAACGTGGAAACTCCACGCAGAAAGGCCCCGTTCGGGATTCGAACCCAGGACCTCCTTGCTGTGAGGTGACAGTGCTATCTATGCAGCACCATTTACCGTTCCCCGCCTGTGTTCCTCTTCATGAATGTTACAGGTATTCTATGGTGGATCTTTGCATTGCCTTTAGTAACGCACTTGCTGTATGTGTGAAAATATCTCTTTTCCAACATGGTTTGAAGATGTTGCTGCTTGGTTTTGCTCGTGCGAGAGCAAATTTTTAAGTTATCCAACCTAGTTTTTTGTGCACTGCACTGCATGTACATTTATTTTACAGCATCATGCATGTATGAACACATTATCCCTGTGGATGATTGTAGATATTGTGAGTCAGTGCAGGCTAAACGGCTTGCCTGTGGCTACAGAACTAAATGTCCTAAATTACATTTCAACCAACAACCTTGTGGTTACAAGTCTAATTCTCTCAGCTCTATGCTACAGTGCAGCCGCCACTGGCAAAATGCTGATGATGAATTGTCGAGTTGTTTTTGACACTTTGTCATAAACACACACACACATGCACAGATTTGGTGTTCCCTCACGGTGATTCTAATGCTCATGGACAACAACTGGTTGTTTAATCATTTCCCAGTGTGGGCTAATGAATTAATTATGAATTAATTAGCACTCACCACTGATGATCATCGCATCTTTAACACATGGCCAGATGCACCTGCCATCGATGAGGCAGCAGGGGCCCGGGGCAGGCTGGAGATCGATCCTGGCCTGGGACGGGGTGCGTGGGTGGGGGCAGGTGTTCGGATCACGCAGGGTAAAGAGGGAGATATGAGTGACAGTAGTGACATTTCCCCAACATTCATCACCCTGCATTGGGGCAGGAGGAGGAGGGGGGAGGGCACATTTACTCCTTTTAGGTGGCTGGGGACATCTTAATGTTTTTAAAGGGACCATATTGTGTTTGCTGTCTTAATTACTGTTGTATGTGTGTCTGGCGGGGGGCTCAGAGAGCGACTGTCTACCCTGTCTGTCATTATCAACGAATTAATCTAGGCCGTAATTACTGGTCACTGGTCAAGCAGAGACCTGGGTAGATCATTTAAATGGTTTATGGTTTCTCATCTGGATTCAGTGATTCAGTACAGAGGTGTCAGACCCCAGTACAGGAGGGATTCGTAGTCCCAGCACCAGAAATCTATTAGCTACAGCATTCACACACCTTGTTTCCAAGTTTTAAAATGGCGGTGGGTTAAAGGAAAATCGCAGAGAGGCAACGTGGCCCTTCAGGATACGGGTTTAGACACAGATCCCACTGATTGGTCAAACGTGAAATGTGCAGTCTGGAGTCGGTCATTAATTCTGAAGGTGTTCAACTGCATCAGGGACGAAGTGCGTGTAAAAAGTGAATGATTAATCTCATGCAGCAGGGACCTTCTATTTTTATTTGAGGGAACTGCAGGATTATTAACAACCCGTACATATCCTTAATTAAGAGTGATCAATAAGCACAGATTTCAGTGTAAAAATAGTAAAGCCTACCTGTAAAGTTCTCACAGTGGTGCTAGTACCTGTGCCACACTTAAGTTCTTAGAGGGGGAGGACAGGGAAGCTGGAGTGATGCGGCTAACTTTACGACTCAACAATGAGGGTTTTTTTACAGCAGGGTTTATCGATTTACAAATGAACGGAGACTGAAGGTGATTATTTACATCTGCTAATTAAGCTGATTAATTATGGATGGTTTACTTCCTGTTTCTCTGCCTTCCACCGTTAAATTCATAAAGCAAAATGAGTGACGAATTTGCCCTCACGTGTGTTTTTGTGTTTGTGTGTGTTTGTGTGTGTTTGCGTGAGTTTGCGTGTGTGTAGAATATTGCACTCCGCACCAGGAAAGATTCAAAAAGCTACAATGTGCTAAGAAAAAAAATAGGCTATAGCTCATGACCTCAGCTGCTTCCATGTAGTATAAGACACCCCAAGAAATGCAAATAACTGGAGCAAAGTCCCAATGCGGGACATTTTTTTGCCCCTGTGGTGAGCAAAGTCCCAATACAGGACATTTTTTTGCCCCACCGTAAGCAAAGTCCCAATGCAGGACATTTTTTTGCCCCCGTGGTGAGCAAAGTCCCAATGCAGGACATTTTTTCCCCCCGTGGTGAGCTGGTCTCAGAGATGCTGAGTGTGCAGCCCATCTCCCTCTTGCTCTTTTTCTCTCACATCTGCTCCCTTCATCTCTCTCTCTCTCCTTGGGTCCCCTCTCCTTCTTCCCTGCCTGCAAATGGGACAACGACCAAGGGGTCTGCATCTCACACTGCAGATTAAAGGATTACCATTAATTAGATGTCAGAGACAGAAAGGGGGCTTTGCCTGTCTTGGCTATGATACAATATCTTTTAATCTGCTGCACTCCTGGATAAAAGAAAATCAGTCAATTGACAGAAAAAAAAGAGAATGAATAAGAATGAGCTGAGGGAGGGAGGGAGGAGCAAAGGAAGTATGGGATGCAGAAAGAAAAAGAGGAAAGGATGAAGTGAAAATAGAATGAATTTGAGTAAAGACAAAAGAGAAGATGAGGTACAGTAAGGATTTTCACTTCATCTTAAATTTGACTCAAACCTTTGCTATTCAGATTAAAAGGCACAAGAGTGAACAGAACAGGGAATGCGAGGTAAACAGGGAGTGAGAGAGAGAGAGAGAGAGAGAGAGAGATAGATGAGAGAGAGAGAGAGAGAGAGAGGGGGAACAGAAAGGATGTTAGATAATGGAATGAAGACAATAAGAATATTGGAGAGAGAGAAACAGAGAGGGGTGAAATGCCAGGGTGTGGTGGGAAACAATAGCCAACAGTGAAAGCTTGTAATGGAAGCCCAGTTATCTACACCAGTGTTTCTCTAGCCTGGTCCTGGGGACCCACTGCCTTGCGCATTCTAGATGTTTCCCTGCTCCAGCACACCTGATTCAAATGAATGGGTCGTCATCAAGCTCTGCAGAAGCCTCATAACGACCCATTCATTTGAATCAGGTGTGTTGGAGCAGGGAGACATCTGAAACATGCAGGGCAGTGGGTCCCCTGGACCAGCGTTGAGAAACACTGATCCACACTATCTGTAGAGCCCTGTGTTTACAGACTTACAGAGATGATGGGCTACAATGTCATCTGACTGCACAGTAATATGTCCAGCGTTCATTCAGCTCTAAACCGAATGACCACTCACTTTCTTAATGTCTAGAAATTATTTGTTAATTTGGGAAAACTGCAATATAGCAGTATTCTTACTGAGCACAGTCTACCAGGCTAGTGTAACCTTAAATCATAATTTTTAAGCCATGTCATGCTCATATATTGTGTCTACATTTGGGACAAAAAAAAAAAATTCTTTGTTTTTATGCTTTCTGGAACTTGTAAAGAGCACAATTTTCAACTCTCCGAACACGGATGTCTATCTGTGCACGTTTTACAAACAGGGATTTCCATATACAGCTCAATGTATGTGGGCATGTGTTGTAAGTCTTGTATATTTTAATTTCACTTACAAAACTACAAAATAAGCTTTAGTCACCATTTTCATGAAACTGACTATTAGATTAGTGAGCGTGCTGTGTCTTGCAGGCGACTAATTGATTGATTGGAATGCTCCCAGGTGAAGATAATATTGGGTAAAGATAATCAGCTGTGCTGACTAAGCATGCATGTACATTTATATATATATATATATATATTTACACATACTCAGTAGTGAGCGCAATAATGAGACAAAGACATATTTTTTTGGATTCGGTTCTGTACTCCATAATTATAGATCTGTAATCAAGCAATTCACATGGGGTTGGAGTGTACGCTCTCAGCTTTTTATTTAAGGGCATTTTTATACATTTGGTAATTTCTGAGCTCTCTTTCTTCTTAATGTTCTTATTTCTCTGCCTCATAAAGGCTTCCTTGACTTTCATTGGTACAGCTCTGGTCCTCATGTTGACAAATCCCCAATAACAGACTCCAAAGACAATCAAAAGGCTAGAATCAAAAATGAATACTGAAAGCTGTCTAATACCTGCACTAATGAAGCAAATGAACAGACCTGACTAATCAGAAACACCTGTAAAGCTATTTGTCCCAAACATTACTATGCCCTGCAATGGGAGGACTTCCTATAAAAACGGCCGTATTGTCTAAATGGTGCATCCGAAATGTATAAAAATGCCCTTAAATAAAAGCTGGGAATGAGCACTTTAACCACATGTGAATTGTTTGGTTAAAATTGTGGAGTGCAGAGCCAGTTCAATAAAAAATGTCTTTGTCCCAAGCATTATGGCACTCACTGTATATAACAAAACATTTTTGGTAAGAAAAAATAACACTGCTAAAAATTATTTCCATGTCATCAGCTGGCTTTTTATGAAACACAGTATCTTCCAATACAACAACCTCATTATGAGGACTTTAAACATCTCCTATATGCTCCGAATTCAGCACACCTGTGTGAATTTGCAAGGCCCACATACTGTGATTGACAGGTATGGCTGGAGATCGGGACACGTGATTGACTGGTGACTGGTCAGACATTGATAAGATGTGGCTTTGTGGGCTAATAGGTTGTCTGACCCTGCCTCCGGCAACACAACGGAATTTAGATTGAGTGGGGTGATGATCATGGTGGTGGGACGCAGCGTGAGGGTGAGGGTGGGGGTGGGGGGGGGGCTTCTTTTGTGTAGAACAAGGAGCAACTGAGTTCCTGGACAACAGGGCTAAACCCACAGTGACATCACACACCAACGTTCTGACAACTGAGTCTTTGTTTCACAGACACAGTGAATAGTTGTAAAGGATGACCATGAACCCAGATGGGGAGGTCTTTTTTTATTTTTTATTTTTAAAAGATCAATTCGGGCATTTATCCTGGATAACATCTTTTTTTAACCTGCAAGAGCTGCATAGGGTGCCACATCAACCAGCACAGACAGCTTCATGCTGAGACAAATCTTACCTGTGTTGAGAGTTGCAAAGTGACACAGATCCTACCTTTAGGTAGAGCTACAGAGGGTGTAGCTATTGCAGAGAGAGTTTTATGTCTGTAAAACCCAGTGTTCAAGTCCACACTGAAGAGAGACATTTAAAGACTTTTAAAAATACAACTATAAGAAAATTTGAGACAATAATAGATAAAAGGAATTAAAAACAGAAATTCATAACTATATCATTCCATGTATTGGAAAAATATATAAACTGTTATAATTTTGGTGTTCATAACTTAATATGAATAAAGAATGGTTCGAATTAAGAATAACTAAATATCCTTAATCCTAAATATCGAACCAATGTCAGTCACATCTCAGTCCAAATGTATGTGTTAAAAACGAAATATGAATCTACAATTGAGGACTAAGCCAAGATTCTGAGTATTCTAAAACAAAAAGAAGGTTCAACCATTTGTATGTGGTCCCCAGTACTTCTTTTGGAATGACTGAAGACCAAACATGGACAGGCAGTGAGCGTAAAAAAGGAAATATAAGAAATGAAAGATTGGCAGTGTGCGGTTTTGCTGTGTGTAGCACCTGCATATATGTGTTTGGGGGGGGGGGGGTAATTTGCAAAGAATGGACAGGGCGCTGTTTTGACGTGGCCAGGTGTCGGGCACTCTATTTCGGCGGGTTGGGACAGGGGTGTGGGGGCACTCTGCTCGCCCGAGACTCTAATTACTTTGGGGACCTGGAGAATTCTGGGGATTTAAAAAAAAATGTTTCCAATTTACTGCCTTTTGATGTTTGTCTCAGTCTGCAAACCCCGATGCTCAAGCAGACATTTACAAGGCAAACACGTACAGACTGTGTACATTTGCACTTTCTTGATAAAAGTGAAATGTCATTAGAGCTCCGTCTGCCTTTGACTGCTCCGCGGAGATTTTTGTGCGGTTAATAATCTACTGGACAAACAAACTCTCCTCTCGTTCTCCTCTCAGTCTCTGGCTCCCCACCTACAATTGTGCCAAGGCTGACTCCGAAAAATGTCTGCCATCGATGGAAATTTTCTTTTGAGAAACCCTTGTGTTTTTCAACGGAATCGAGCCACTTGTGAAAGTTTATGGACGTTAAAGGTCACAGTGCAGTGTGGTTTCAGTCCGTGATAAAATCATTTTTTTAATGATGTTATCACGGCCAGATAAAGACGTTTACTGCACCGGTGGAAAAAAAAGAAACATACGTCCAAACTGTGAGAGTTTTTTTGAATACTGGGCTGAATTCTTTTACAGAACCACGGTCTTCTGACTATTCTTCAGCTTTAAGGCCAATCAAAGCTTCAGTTTAAAAAGCATAACAACAAAAAATATTAGCTATTTATTTGTATTTTGTTCAATATATGTCTCATACATCAAGTAAATCAGTGGTGTCATGCCTGAAAATTAAGAAATGAATATATTTGCAAGTAAAATGGCAAGGGAGGGGAGGGGCTGCGTACAATTTTTTTTTTGCAACTTTCCAAAGTCCACGCCCACTTTTTGCAGCAATTAGCCAGGTGTGCACTGGGCAGGGTTTCAGGTGGTCTGCAAATTTGGACCTCAGAACTGGCCTCCTTTTTCTCTCTTTTTTCAAGTATTATTACTACGTTATTTTCTCAGTGGGTTTATTTATTTTTGGCCTATTTATCTTTATGCATCATTGTTGACTTCATGTGGATTTTCTTTTTTTTTTATTACAGGTTGAACCTATAAAATAATATGGTTATTAAATATTTTTGCAACATCATACAGATAAATATATTTAATTGAAATTATATATGGTGATAGACTATCAAACGATAATTGTTGCTGATCAGTTCATAAACTTTACTTGTTCAGGTCACCCATCCCTCTAAGGATGAAACTGTGTGCCCTGATTGATTGACAGATTCATTAATTTTCCGTTGGGGAATTATTTTTGCATGATACAGCCTGCAGAAGAGAACACAACAAATAAAGCCCCGATGACGCTAATGCAGTCTATTCAAGGCCCCGCGCATCAGAACAAGCAGCGATACAATCAGACCATCGCGCTCAGGCTGCCAAAAACACACAGGGGAGGGAGACTTGGCTCAAGTCTAAGTTATTATTTGTTGTTTTAACGGTATAGTTTATTAGGCTACCGTTATTACCGAAGTCAGACATCATACGATCGTTCATTTACAAAAAGATAAATAAAACAGTTTTTAATAAATTTGAGTCTGCTCCCATTGTCCTCCTCAAGAAGAGCCGACTAGTTAGCGAATGACCTAACGTAGCTTTGTTTTGCAAATTGTCAAATGTTGTTTGCCAACCACCAGAAAACATCAGAACAAGAAGAAGGAGGAGGAGGAGGAGGAGAAGAGCGCTAACATGAACACCTTTGAAGAAAAACATTGACATATGAAATGTGGTGGGGGATCCTTGATGTCACGGGGTTGTTTTGCTTCTGTTGTTTTGCACCTGTTGTTCCTGGTGTTCCTAGTGGATGACTCAGACAGTTTGGCCCAAAACCTGGCACCCTCTGCCACACACACCTTTCTTTTGATGCCAAACCCACTGCTGGTGTGCGGCCCAAAAAAGCTCAGTTTTGATCTCGTCCGACCGTTGCATTTTCTTCCGATCGACTTTTGTATGGGGAGGACAGTCTAAATCTGATCCTTCTCAAAATACACTTTAAAAAATTTCCCAATGTGTGCAACAATTCTTTGTGGATCAAATTTCACAAGGCTAATGTCTACCATCATTCCTTAATAAACAATAAACAGACTTTTTAAAATTTTAATATTAACTCATTGAATACTGGAATGAATGCATAAAACATGGTTGTTAATAAAATTCCAGCAAAATATCAAGTTTCAAGTTTTCAAAAAAAACATTGAATAATTGATTTAAAAAAAGTTATTCAACACCTACACACATCCATGCTTTGTGCGTTCTCCACATATTTGTTGGATAGCACTGGCATAATAAAAACATAGAACATCAAATAATTTGGTTCTCATATAAATACATTGTAGGTGGTCTATGTTGCATCGCAATAAAACCACACTGAATGAAATATTTGCTATCAAGAGATTCGGTAACCCTCGCTCTCTCTCAAATTCAAATGAAATATGCTGGGAGGATTTTCTTTTTGTTAATTTTACCTCATAAACACTGATTAATAATAAATACATTCTAATAGGCCTCATTCAGTGCTTTCTCCTCCCAGTAATACTGTAGTTCTCAATTTTCAGGAAATTCATTAAAATCGAATGCAATTGCCATGAATTTCTAAAGATAATTGTTTCTTACCCTGTGGTATTTCTTTAATTAATTTCCACCCCACTCTGTGTCCCTCCCTCTCTCTCTCTCTGTCTTTCTCTCTCTCATTCTGTTTCTATCTGTCTGTGTGTGTGTGAGAGAGAGAAAGTCCAGGACTACAAAGTGCTGAAGTAGAAAGACTGGGTCAAAGGAGACTAAAGATGAGAGAAAGAGAGAGAGAGAGAGAGAGAGGGGAGAGAGGTGGATCTGTATGGCCCATTTAATTGCCCATCTGGTGGTTTACGTGTGAAAATGTGAGCTGGTCAGTGGGTTCAGATGAGGCTGAATCATGCGTGGGTGTGTGTGCAGTTCGTACATGTTACTGCCCCAAATTACTACTTCTTAAATTGGGAGGGGGAAGGGGTCAATACCTTTAAATAAAGCATACAAAAGATAAGAGTAATAATGAGTCAGGAAGACGCTGTTCTGGTGTATGTATATATTTGTGTGTGTGTGTATTTGTGTGTGTCTGTACTGTATTGTTACCTCCTGCCTAAAGATGATGGTTTATTTTGGTTTTGGGAAGGGGTTAATTTTCTATTTTAGCTCTGTTTTTAAATGAACAGTGTGTCATGAATTCACTGAATGTCCATGTGCAAAGGTTTCAGTGAAAAATACAGGCAGAATATGTTTCGCATTACAGCATGAGTGAAGAAAACTTTTTTTAATTTCTTGCTTTAGTTCAGCCTCCTGTAATTTTACCAGTGCCTGTTCCCGGCTGTTTCTCCAGTGCTGTGGTACTGTGTAATGTGCATTATACTGTTTGACAAGCACAATCCAGGGATCTTGACCCTGAAATGAACACTGAATACAGCAGCCGCAACTGCGTAATCGATAAACTTATAAAATTAGACACAGGCAGCAATACCGCTAATAAAATAATAACTCTTGGGCTCTGTTATTTACTGTACATAGAGCCATTGTTAGCCCCGGCGCTTCAGATTGAATATAGCGACAGGAACGTGCGCATTCATAATTTACTAATGCAGTGCGATCTTCACGGCTGTCTCGGCCCCCGGTTGTGGATCTGTCCAGTGTTCGGAATGCTGATCGGGAAGGGCCGAGGCTGTAAATCCCCCCCCCCCCCCGAAATGTGGACATCGCTCACCACCGAACCCCAGAAACAGGAAGGGCCCCGGAGCCATCTCCTGCCGGCCTCGGAGACGGACACAGAGGAGGACGTAATTATGCACCGCTCCGGAGCCGTGCGAGGGAAACGAAAGCAGGCCAGGCCGCGGCTCGACCGGGGGAACGCGGTCAGAGAACGAGGAGAACAAGCGAGGAGGCTGAGGAGGGGTAGTGTGTGAGAGAGGGAGTGTGATTTAGAGCAGGAATGTGTGTGTGTGTGTGTGTCTGTATGTGTGAGTGTCTGTGTGTATGTGTGTGTGTGTGTCTGTGTGAGTGTCTGGTTGTGTGTGTGTGTGTGTGTGAGTGTCTGTGTGTATGTGTGTGTGTGTGTGTGTCTGTGTGAGTGTCTGCTTGTGTGTATGTGTGTGTGTGTGTGTTGTATATACAGTATGTGTGTGTGTGTGTGTGTGTGTGTGTGTGTTGTATATACAGTATGTGTGTGTGTGTGTGTGTGTTGTATATACAGTATGTGTGTGTGTGTGTGTGTTGGGGGGTGGATTGCAAAGTAAGTTGTCCTGTATAAAGGGGAAAAAAAGAAAATGGCCCCGTTATTTTCCCAGGACATGTAGAGAAATCCTGTTTTAGAGATGCACTGTCCATATGTCCCATTGACAGAGACGTCATGTGACACAAAACAAACAGGACAGATAAACAGTCAAAGGGGCCACAATCAGGATGGAACAGATGACCACAATCTATAATGGAGTCCACAGTGTAACCTTAACATAGCCCCTAGCGCACAGCCCGTGGAGCAAACAGGAGTAACCCCAACAGAGAGAGGGAGTCAGAAAGGTTCATATCCCATTACCCATATCCTGAGGCACATTTCAATATCTCTCTTTCTCTCTGTCCATCTCTCTCGCTCTCTGTCTCTCACACACACACACACACACACACACACACACACGCACACGCGCGCGCGGACACAAACGCGGTGAATTCACACTTCCTCATCATAAAGACACACTTTCCTGCGAAACACCACCCGTTCTGTGAAGTCTCCGGAGAGCCTCTGGAGTGGCTGAAGACCTATCGGTGCCAGACAGGGTGCGAGGATTACAAACACAATAGTTTAAACTGGTGTCGTCACCTGCTGGGAATTCAGGCAATTATCACCTCCCCCTGTCCTGGGGTGGGGGCGGCGCGGTGGGAGGTGGTCTGGGGTGAGGTGCGGGCGGCGTCTCTAACCACCCCCCCCCCCACCGCGTGTCCACCGTACCGCCGGGGCGCGGATGAGCGCTGCGCGGGGCGAAAAGGCCATCGCGGGACGCGTGATGTCACCGTCAGCGTTTCTGGAGAGGCCCGTGACTCCGTCGCGTTTTTCGTTGTTCTGTCGAGTGTTCCCGGCGCTTATCTCTGGTAATCTCTCCTTTGTCTTTCCCCTCCCCGGCGTTCTCCGGCGCTCGCTCGCTGGCGCGTTCGGAGGGGCCCGGGGCCCCCTCTCGCCGGGCTGCACAAAAGGGAGCCCGTTTGTTATTGTGAGTGGGCTGCTGTAATGGAGGGTGAGGGACAGAGAGAAAACCCAGTAATGAGAGCACTCAAACGCCATATGCTGCTGTGCACCGCACTCCCACCGGCTCAAGGTTGTGTTTTATTCCTTTCTATCTCTCTCTCTCTCTCTGTCTCTCTCTCTCTCTCTCTCTCTGTCTCTCTCTCTCTCTCTCTCTCTCTCTCTCACACACTCACACTCTCTCTCTCTTTCCTCTCCCAGTTTTTGCATGTTAGTCAAAGTCTTTGACAAAGACGAGGCAAAGTGACCCTGAAGTGTGGCGTCCTGTGACTGTGTAGCGGAGCGCCGTTAGCCCACTGACCACTGGCGAGCGGCGCGTTTGTGCCGCGCCCCGGGGGCTGTGCTGCGATGGGCTGAGCCCAGGAGACCGGACCGGGGTCTGTGCCACCCCCCCTCCCCCCTACCCCCTCTCCCCTCCCTCACGTCTCCTTTATGCTTTCGACTCTGTGTGTAAAAAGCCCCCCCCCCCGCGTTTCCCCCGTCCCGCTCGCCAGGTTAAATGAATATTGAGAGAAATACAGCACAGCTTTCAGACTATGGTAAAATTAGGGCACAGATGTGGAGGGCACGGCCGTGTGGATGGACTTGTGCCCAAGAAAGATCAAAAGGGTTCAAGTCCCACGTTGGGCCTTTGCTGTAGTGACCTTGTGCTACCTTTGCTTGTACCTGAATTTGAATTTTATTTTATTTTTTAAAAAACTGACAGCTATTGCTGAAAGGGAAGGTGTGTAAGGCATGAGACGATAGGGCACCGCTCCAGAGCGTCAGCTCAGCAAACGAAGAGTCACATGTGAGCGATCGCCAGGGAGAGGAGCTGGTAATGCCAGCGTGTCTGGGAAGGGCCGCGGGAGGAAAAGAGATCTTTAGGGGCCCCGTCCCTCCGCCTGCTCTTCGCACAGTGCGACCGCTCCGGAGAGGGAGCTGCGCTCCAGAGCTATCGATAGCCGCCAGATCAATACCGCTCGTCCAGGACTGCAAAGTGCTGAAGTAGAAAGACCGGGGCAAAGAAGAGAAAGAGAAGAGAGAGAGGGAGAGAGAGAAAGAGAGAGAGAGAGAGGGAGAGAGAGAACGCGAGAGAGAGGGAGAGAGCAAGAGAGAGAGAGAGAGAGAGCAAGAGAGAGTGTGCGTGTGTGTGAGAGCGAGAGACATGACTTTTAACTTCCCTTTATTAACAATAAAAGAAAAAAGAAACGCACAGATCTACAATATTAAGCAAGACATAAAAATAAAAAAAATGGAATAATAAACACTGAAAACGAAAAATGAATATATGGTATATTGTTTAAAATATTGAAATCAGGCACCTAACCCTATTTTGTGGGGTGGCAGATCAACCCCTGCAGGATACCGAGCCAGCACTCCACATCACAGCATGCGCGAAACGGAAACACTTCCCCAAAATAACGCAGATCAATCCTCAATCCCCCGCCCCACAGCACATAGACAAATTACTCATCCTTCTTGGAGAGAAGCTAGGCTGTGTACTACAAGCCTCTACAGACAGAAGGAGAGTGACAAACACACACACACACACACACACACACACGCACACATCTCCCTGTTCACACATTGTACTCTAGGTCTCAAGTATAAACACGCCCTTTCACAGGAATTACTTTAATTGTGTAATACATTCATAAGCACACACTGTGCCATCTCAAGCGATCACATCAACATACAGTATATTTCAGTGTGTGTTCCCATTTCCTCACATTTACCGCTTATTTGTGACTCACTCCACCTCCAGCTGTTCTTATTCAGCTCCTCGTTCATCACTTAATAAAATGGTTGTTTTCATCGTCCTGTCTCCCTCCTGGAAGCGAACGAACACCTCAGAAAGAGGCGCGGTCCGCGCGTGCGATTCTACCAATCGTTCCGCGGTGCGCACGCGTGTCATTTATTGATGTCTCCTCAGAGCGAGAGGCGTCTTCGGAAATGTCTCTTTGAAATCTCGTTTAATATTCTGCTCTTCCATTCCCCCCCCCCCTGCCCCCCCCCCCCCCCCCCTTTGCCATTATTATTTAAGCTCTCATCAAACTAATTAAACACATCCCCGTTGACAACACATTCCGCACGCCTGGCACCAGCCTCCCGCCCCCAGACCCCCTTCCCTCCGCACCCCTATCTAGGCTTGCAGGCTCGCTCCGAGCCCCTCCCCGGCCAATCAGACGGCAGGGAAATGTTATCATTAGAGCCTATAATGAATCCGTCCGATGTGGGAGTCATTATGGAATCAGAGAGATGGATTCCCCGGTGGGCTTGGTGTAGCCAGGTGCTTTTTTAACCCTGAACAGGCTGTCAGGGGCTGTTTGCCTGAACAAGACAACCCCCCCCCCCCCCCCCCAGCTCTCCCCACATGCCCCCCGCCCCCTCCTGCCACCCCCAACCCCCCTTCCTTATAGCTACCACCTCATCTATAGTGAGTCATAGCAGTATTTCCCAAACAGGTGAGAGGGGTGAGGTTGGTATCACGATTAGCTTGAAAACTATATTATGCTCTTCCCATGGACACAATTTACAAACATCACTAGTTGCATTGCATTTGTGCAATAGTTCAACGTGTTCATACACTTGCTTTAACATGTCTATAGAAAATGCAATATTTTAGCACACGACAGGGTATATTTTAATGAGGAGTGGTTCACAAAAGATGTATTCTTGGCTTGGAAGATTTTGAAACCAGTGCTCTGTAAACAATTAAAAACAAGCGTGATTTTAGAAACAATTGCTTAAAGTAAGCAAAATTATCTGCCTGTGTATTCTGCCAAAGTTTGATGCAGGGTTGAGTTCTGTGTTTAGTGCTTCCACTCCTGTGGGGAAGCTTTTTGCCTGACCTTAAAGACAGAAAGGCTTTTTTTTTTTCGCAAAATAGCCAGCGAAATTTTTCCACACCCCTGCCACGACCAGACACCTTCCTCCCTGTCACGAGACTGCCCAGCTTGTCGATTTTGCGACAGGGTACAGTTATATTTAGTACTCATGTGGTGCTGCTCCCGGCACACAGTCTTGGTTTCGGATCATTCCGCTTCCACTGCTATCATACAGGAAGGATGTAATGCTGGTTTGGGAGCCGGAACAGTGGAGACTGTAGGCGGTAGCTCTGTGCACGATCAAAATTATCTCTGAAAGAGAAGTGTGAAAACACACAGCTCACAAGTACAATCCTGAGCACACACTGTCCTATACACCCAAACGTACACACGTACACACACACACACACACGTGCACAGTCCTTCGTAATGTTGCGAGGATGTTATTCCATAACCAGGCAATAGTCAGATTTTTGATTAACGGTGAAAGCGAGCATGGCGTGAGGTTCTCAATCAAGCTTGGCGGGCTGGCTGGCTGGCTCATCCTTCTCCACGTGGGAGAGATGACAGCAGACTCTTCGGAGGAGGAGGGGGCGTGAGGAGGGACACGCAGCATAATTAAAACACAATCCGGCTGACAGAATGATCTTTACTGCAACCCCCCCCCCCCCGGGGACTTCAGTGAATCGGAGCAGACAGACAGAGAGTGAGAGAGAGAGAGGGAGACAGAGAGAGAGAGAGAGAGAGAGAGAGAGGGAGGGAGTGAGAGATGTGATGTTATACAGCCTTGCTACACTGCCCTGCACGGATTACAAAGGGACTGTCGTTGAAGGGGCATTGTTGCACAACAAAAGGCATGATCATGCCACTTAATCAAGCACCGTGTTCAGCCATTCTCTGCTAAGGGCCATTTTGTGGCTCTGCGTGCAGCATTGTGGAACAGGGCGTGCACTTGTTTGCTAATTGACAATAGCATGTTTGATAATTGACAATTAGACTGAGCGAGAGGGTGGAAACAAATAAACTGCCATTTACACTTTTAAAATAGCAGTGTGCAAGGATGCGTAATTAAAAACCACTTCACTGTTAATCCTCTGGTTGCAAGTTCAGTGCAGTAACCTCACCACCAGTTTAACATTGCCGACGGAAACTTCTTAAAATATCTGTTTGCTTTGCTCAAATTTCACGGTGTTTCATGGAAACAAACAGAGCATAGGTAAACACACACGCTTCTCTAAAAACAGAAAAAAAGGTGTGCTGCAGCATGATAAGAGCAATATGGGAGATGAAAGCATATAATTATCAGTTGCTCCTCCATTATTTTGCATTTATAGTGAGGTGAAAGGGAGAAGACTTGAGGCAACGGGCACAGTTATTAGAGAAGGAAAGGGACCATTTGCCTTCTTTCAGAAACCTGAATAAATGAATTTGGGTTCTGTCACCCTTTCGATGATAAAGTTCTTCATTCGCCCCATCCCTTTTGTCTGCATGTCTCTCTCTTTCCCTCCCTCCCTCCTTCCCTCCCTCCCCTGAAATATTCATCTTCCCTCACTTCTTTCATGTTTCCATGATCCAGGCCCAGTGGGGTGATGGGAAAGATATCTCCGTATATACGATTTTTCATTATTATTTTTAATGCACGAATTGCTCCGGAGGTGTTCTCTCTGAAACGGCGGTGCCACCCCCCGCCCCCCCCCCCGACAGGAGTCTCCGGACGGCCCGCGGCTGTGGCGGGAAGAGATTACCGCGCGGCTGTCACTTACGCGTCACCCGCTCTTGGGGCGCCGCGCGTCCGTCCCGCCGCGTCATCGAACCCGGGCGCGTCCCCCCCCCACTCCTCCTCCACCCGCCAAACAGCCCGCCCTTTTTTCCTCCCTCCTCACTTTCTCGGGGACCTCGTTTTAAGACGCGCCGCGGCGTCTTCCGCCGGCGACGCTGGAGGAGGAGCAGAGAAATACGCGGGGGCGCAGGCGGAGTTAGACGCGAGCGGGTCAGGGTGCGAGGGGTTAAGGCAGGGGTCCTCAATCTTACCCAGAAAGGGCCGGTGTGGGTGCAGGCTTTTGTTCCAACCGAGCAGTTGCACGCCTGATTCTACTAATCAGCCACTACAGTCTTTGCTAAGGGCCTTGATTAGTAGGATCAGGTGTGTAGCTGCTTGGTTGAAATGAAAAACCTGCACCCGCACCGGCCCTTTCTGGGTAAGACTGAGGACCCCTGGGTTAAAGCATCATGTCTACAACTTTGCGGTAACGCTTCGAGAAGACTCGTCAACGTTGGAGGCGCCGCCGCCGTGGGTGGTTCACAAGTGTGTCAGGCCCTGTTGGAATGCAGCGACATTGCGCTGAAGTAAAAAAAACAAAAAACTGCAGCTCTGACACAGAGGTGGAGAAAGCTCGGAGCTCAGAGGAATATTCAACAAGCTGTTCATCTGCAAAGACATATGCTTCTCACTTGTTTAATTTACACTCTTTTATTCTTTTCCACCCCATTTCTTTCCCTCTCTGTCTCTCTCCTTCTCTGTCTGTCTTTCCCTCTTTCTCTTTCTTTCTCTCTCCTTCCCTCCCTTTGTCAGTATCTCTATCTCTTTCGTTCTCGAGAAGGCAGGAAGTTTGGTTTTTGCACTGGTGCCAGCAGCTCCATCGTGTGCTGCCTGCAGTGGCTCTTGGAGGCGTGTGTGTGTGTGTGTGTCGGGGAGGGGGAGGGGGGGTTGGAGGGGGTGGGGGGGGGGGGAGGCAGGGGGTGAATAATCAGTCATTAGCCAGGGCCATGCTGATACTGAAGACCTGGTCCAGAGACTAATCAATAGAGCAAGGTAATTAAAGGTGTGTGTGTGTGTGTGTGTGTGTGTGTGTATGTGTGTGCGCGCGCGTGCCACTGCCGGTAAACACAGTCTGGAGTTGAGCAAACTGATGCCTAGAGAGACTACAGCACCAATATTAAGAGTGTGACTGTAGACAATGAACTGACCGTAAACACTGACCGGTCAGGCTTACAAAAAAACAAACAAACAAGTGCTCACAATTATATGAATTCTGTGAGTTTATAAACATTTGGCCAGTCTTACGGTTTCTTGTCTCTTTGCAGTGCGTTGGCTATGCAGCAGTCATTGTATATTTTCCTTCTGCTTGTGCACTTTCCTCAGGCTAATTGGCTGCGTTTCTGACCCCTTGCTCAACATAACATTATGATCAGGGATGTCTCTTATCACCAGCATGAACTGCACCTACAGGGTCCTATTGATCGCTCTGGGGGAGTAATGCCTTTAAGATGAACTGTGCGTCGTCTGTCAGAGCAATAACTACCGATGACTCCCTCTCTCCGGCATCCTTCTCCCCGATAGCGGAGGTCACCACCCCCGTGCGAGATGGTATCGGATGAGGCTGGCCTCGTTTTCCTGTTTTTTTGCCCCTGAATGCACAGAAAGATGGAGTGGACAGCACGCTTGTGTGACCATTATGGTCTGCGGAGGAGAATTTAACCTTGGCTGGCTCTCACAACCATATGTTGCGAGTCTCCCAGAAACAGACACGGTTAGTACAAGCTAAAGATCCAGGTTTTGCTAAGCAAGCCTAAGTGAACAGTTGCACTGACTGTTACAGGCAATATCATTTTTCTTGAAGGCTGCTCTACAACAATCACTAACAAATGCAAGGCAATGTACCTTCACTGAAGAGTGTTCCAGCTGAATTCAGACACACAGATAGACTCCACAACCATTTCAATGAACATAGAATTGAACGTTTTTCTGTTCTAATTCCTTTTCGCTAAAAGCATTGTTGAAACAAATCATAACGTACTTTTTCTGGTACCAATAAGCACATGATTTGGGAATTACAACCAACTCTTTAGTATTTAAACTAAAACAGAAAATGACTGCAAGAAAATGAGCGTGGCTCGAAGAGACTACAGCTTTTTCTTCCAGATGTCCTGTTTGAAACACAACCGCCTTGGGGCTTCCGCTGCCTGCTCTTTTATTTCCACTCCCCAATCGTGTTGGAGAACTTTTTTTTTTTTTTTTTTTAACGTGCCCCCTTGCTCCCTGTCAACTGCAGCAATCACTTCATTATCGCCAGGAAGAACGCCTCAGCCTAATTACCTGAGTTTGGTTTGGAGACGGAGGGAGAACGCGGAGGTGTAAGGGCAGATGGAGACGGGGTACAAGCGAACAGTTCCTGCTCAGACGTTTTCTCACCTCTTGTTTTCCTGCCGCCTCGATTTTCCATTGTTGTGAATGTTGCTGTTTGTCTCCAGCAAAACAAGGTTCAGTTCCTTTATGTGAGTGAGTTATTGCCACCAGCAGTCAGGGCGAAGTGATACTGTCCAACCCCTGCATACGATTGTGCTCTTTTATAAAATTTAAAAACCAATACAAATCCAAAGTCAACATTTCTATATTTTAAACCACGCTGACAGAATTGTTTGCATGAAGCAGAGTAGCTGAGATACAGGAAGTGCCACATTTACAATGCAATGTGGGGAAAAGAGAAGAATCATGTGATTAACGTGAACCAGACAGTGCTGGTGTGTCAGTCTGCAGTACACAGCTCAAATCCCCGAGGGAAAAGTGGCATGAGAGAGGCGGGGGGCGGGGGGTGGGGGGTGGGGGGTGGCATTGTGGCCCTGTGGCCCTGCTTGCTTGAGAGGAGAACTCAGCAAGTGGAAAGAATCTAATCACAGACAAATTGTCTTGAGATAAGAAAGTCGTGTTATCTCACTCGATGACTGACATCACCTGTGCATCAGCTTGCGTGATGTCACAGCAGACTTGCTTTTTTTCAGAATATATTTTAGTGAGCTGAGGTCCGTGCTGGTGTATCCCTACAATAATCTCATGTTGGACACATGTTTAATACAGCATACTGCCAGAAATACTGTTAATTCCCCACAATGCTAGACCTTTCCAAAGATGCCAAGCAAACGTTATTGAGGTTTAGGTTGGTGAATCAGATGTTTTAGCTCCTATTTCCTCCCCAAATTGCAACTGCAGAATTCCCATCTTGAGTCACGGTTGTGCCTCTGGCATGAACATGGCGCACTTGAAATGCACCTGTCAGCCAGCAATTACTTGCTGCGCTGTGAGTTGCATAGTACTACAGGGGGGAACCAGCGCTGATTGAAGTAAAGGCTTCTGTAGGAAAGGTTCACTGATGACAACTGGTAGTCCATGAGCACCTACGATATCACCGGTGTTAATTCGTGGAACCCTGGCTGACGCAAACCAGCCAAATTGTTGGTGAAGAAAAGGCTCATTCTGTCATTTTTATTGTGTCACTTAAGGACACAACGTTGTTTGAATCCAGGCCAAAGTGTCAAAAGTAAAAGAGTTCGGAAGTTCGAAAAAGGGGAAGAAACACCTGAATGACAGAAGTTCAGGGACGCATAATTCTTCGTTAGATTTAGTATTTGTCGCACGCTGTGACACACCCCTGGGAGGGAAGAGAATGACTGGACACAGGGAGGTGCAGTAAATCAGGATTCCAGCAGCGTATTTAATGATATTTTCAGTGGGAAGACAGCCCGACAGGAGGCAGTTTGAAACAATAAACAACAAACAAAACTTCAGCATCTGCATTTGCAGGGTCCTAAAAAAATAATTGAACAAATAAGTACATAATTTATTAATAATAATAATAATAATAATAATAATAATAATAATAATGACCTAAAATAACACGAAGCAAATAATAACTCCAAAAAACAAAACGCAGCTTTTTAAAATGACATCTTTTTTACTGTCTCTGACTCTCAGCATGAGATTCACCTCCTGTGAGAAAAGCGCACTTCAGACACCTCGAGCTGATTGGGTAACGCAGCCCAGGCGCGTTCGCCCAATTAACCTGTACGCGAGACCCCAGATAACCCTGACTCCCTCTCGCGTGGCCGCAGTGTTCTCAAATAAAAAACTTAAATTAAAGTATTCCTCGCAAACAAAGGCATTTTCATACATCAACATAAAATCGTTGTACATCCCACACAGGAGTAACACAATGTTGAAGAAAAAAACAAAACAAATGAAAAATCAACGGCAAGGGGAATAAATTGAGTGACATCATCCAGGGGAAGGAAATGTGATGTTTCTTTCAGTTGGTTCCCAGTTGATTAAGGTCTGACATTTTGATGAGTAATTAACTGGCACATCTGTTGACATGTAATTTTCCATTCATGTGCCATTAGCTCATGGAAGCAGGCTGTCGTGAGGGAGAGGCATGCCATTCATCACCGCGTGGTGTCGATCATGGCGCGAGATCGTCGGACTAATGAAAGGAGACATAGGTTTTATTCACATTGACTGAAAATCAAGAGGATCGTGACAGGTAATGTCAAGAATGTGTAATCAGAGATGCCCCCCTGTGCTTGTATGAAAACAGCGACATTAGCAGAAGCATTGCGAATGGTTCAGGAGTCTCATTTAGTGATAAGCCGAGATGAAACATCTATTAAAAATGTGAAAACAGCTAGTTAATTAAAAGCGCATTTCCTTACCACGACTGACAAAATTGGGTGTAGAAATCCCCTTAATGAACTTGCCAAACTATATTTGTGATGGAAAAAAAATAATGCACTTTTAAATGAAAGTCAAAAAATAAAGACAAAATTATTGAATCCAGACACCCCCCCCCTCCCCAGCTCACCCCCCCCCCCTCCCACCAATGAATATGTTCAGCAAAACGATTATTGTGCTCTGTCCAAAATGCTTTTATGGAGAAGATTTAGAGCTGCGGTTTATTCTGGATGCTGCCCAGCCGTTGGGAGATGCGGTGTGTATTGTGTATTGGACATTCTGTATTAGCAGGGAGCCTCAGAGGGTCCCTGGGGGGGCTGCTGGGGCTTGGAGTCTAATTCCAGTGGCGCCGCCGCGATGCTCTCCTCTCCCCAGTGGCTGCGTCGTCCTCGATTCCCAGCGATTGATTGATCGAACGATCGGCTGACTGATCCATCGGGAGGGATCGTCCTCACCGCTTCCTGGTGAAGCCAGTGCAATGTGTTGGGGTGGGATTGGAGTGAGGTAGGGTATGGTGGGGTAAAAATGGTGTGGAGGTGGGGTGAGGATTTGGGGGGGAATAATGGTGGTAATGCAGCAAAATTAGCGTGGCAAAACACCTATGTGAGAGGCAGGGAGTGGCATGGCGTTCTGTAGAACAGAGAGAAAGGACAAACCCGGAGGAGCTGACCAGTCACACACTCTATAGCAGATGAGGGTGTTCTCCATTGTGTAAAATTTCAATGCATGCATAAACAAATACATGCACATGAACGTCTTCGACACCTGACAGAAAACTGGTGTGTGGAGAAGTTAAGATTTATTACCTCAATCAGTAAAAACCTTCATCACTGACGGTCCTATTCCCTGTATCACCATAGAGACTACAGCACACTGCCATTCCTCATCCCATACATACACACACATACACACACACGTACGCACACACACACGCACACATACACACACACACGCACGCACATACACACACCCACACACACACACGTACACACACACACACACACACACACGCACACAAACACACACACACGCACACGCACACACACGCACGTACGCACACACA
>NC_049218.1:10591276-10656276 GCF_013347855.1 Anguilla anguilla
CCGTGTTGGCTGGTTTTATCCGTGTGTTTTGAGCACTCTTAATTGGTGCGCATTATGCGAGAAAATAAATAAGTTTGCCTGCAGAAAACTTTTGCTTGATGCGAACTGTAGATAAATGTCTACATGTCAGAAAGGAATAGTCTAATTAACAGCCCGAAAGGATATAAAAAGCTGTCTCCGCAGAGATGGAGGATATTGTCACGCATTGTGATCCTAGAAGAAAAGTGTAAGGAGGAGAATATTGACAGCGTCTAATGAAGTCTGTGAAACACGTGTGACATAATCGCGTTGGATATAGAAACAAAACTTTCTGTTCATCTGAGCATTTCATATTACAGATTCACAGGAAAGAAATTTACACGATGTATGGGTTACTTAAAACAAGCAGACATACATGCACACCCACGCACACACACACGCACACACACACGCACACACACAAATGTGCACGCACACATACACATACACACACACAGACACGCACACACGCACACACACACACACACACACACACAAATGTGCATGCACACACACACACACACACACACGCACACAAATGTGCACATACACACACACAGACACGCACACACACACACACAGGCCAGTGCGTGTGTTTTTGCACCCAACGTGTTGTCTCGCTGATTCCCATGGCTTTCAGCTCCGAGCTCACACGTCGTAGGTAATTACGACCCTCATCCGTGATCCTGCGCCACAGGCGACTCCCGTCTTCACCCCCGCCGTCGGGCGCTGCACCAAACATGTCCGCCCCCGTTTTATCCAACGTAAAAAATAAAACAAACACTGTTTTATTACGGTAGCAAAAAAAGTTGTCAAAAATTGTGAT
The DNA here is from genome assembly GCF_013347855.1 of Anguilla anguilla. Classification (NCBI taxonomy): domain Eukaryota; kingdom Metazoa; phylum Chordata; class Actinopteri; order Anguilliformes; family Anguillidae; genus Anguilla; species Anguilla anguilla. Next base: position 10,592,121 of record NC_049218.1, read on the forward strand.
GTAAAGCGCAGCATAATTCACAGGTGTGTCTGAACAGGCTCCAGAAGACGTCTTTGTCCTCGGCTGAGTCACACCGAACCCTTCACAAACGACGCTGTCATCTTCTCCTCTTGGCCCCCGACATTATAAAAGATGGATTACGAATAAGTGCCCTGCTGTAGACCTTTCGTCGAGGGCCTATTGCACCTCTGCATCAGTCGTAAAGATAATGCACTGTTCTTTATTTTTACGTAATTCATCTTTATTGCAGTGTTTATGTTCGATACATCAATGTGGGTCACAAACCAAACATCAAAGGCTGATCGATATGGAGCCATTGTGAAAATAAAATTCAAGTAAAAAAAGAAAAAAATGTTTGGGAAAAAGCTATGTATCTTTTTGATTTGGCTCTGAACTCAATAGTTTTAGATTTTTAATCAAACAATTCATACGTGGTTAAAGTGCAGATTCTCAGATTTATTGGAGTATTTTGACACACTTTGGTTTCACCATGTAGACATGACCCTACTTTTTATACACAGCACCCCCTTTTGAGGGCACCATAACATTACATTACATTTTTACATTACAGGCATTTGGCAGACGCTCTTATCCAGAGCGACGTACAACAAAGTGTATAACCATAACCAGGAACAAGTATGACGAAACCCCTAGAGAGAAGTACCGGTCCAAGTACAATAACGATTGGAACATCTGGGCTTCTTAGAACACGGGCTTGTGAGTGTTCTCCCAGATTGACAACAGAGCTTCGGATGAGTGTAGCAGTGTGAGCAAGATTGGGAATTCCAATTCCCATCTTGGGAGAAAAAGCATAAACTAGGAATAAATAGCGTGGTAAACAGGCACTAGATAATAGCCAGTATTGGGCGTTGGACAAAGGTGTCACCAGTCCATCATTTGATTAAATTGGAGCCCATAAACCAGAGTGTAGTCATTTCAGGGGTTCTTGGTTCAAAAAGAATTTGGTTCCCCTGCCTTAGCACCCCTCGTCTCTCTCTCTCTCTCTCTCTCTCTCTCTCTCTGTTCCTGGCTGACCTCTCTCTTCCCATCTAATTCTGGCGGTGAACAGGGCCTGAAGTCCAGTTCCTGCGTGCAGTCAGACAGCCCCGCAGATTATTTAATTCATTAATCTATTTATTTCTGCGTTTCTGTCATCGTTCTCCAGACGTTTGTCAGACAGATAGTTGTGACACTGCTGATTAAGGGTGGCTGGTGTCAAGCCTCCTTCATAAAGGTGTCATTTATATATTTATATTATTTATTTATACATCTGCTTTCATTTGGATTGGATAAACCCCCCGGTCGGCTGTTTTTAATGTCTGGAGTCACAGTGATTACCGTGGAAGAATTGCTTCACGATGGAAGCTGTCATTTCAGAACAAGCAAGCCCATTCTCCGAATGAGACATTGCACAGCTGTCGGCAGCCGATTTTTAAAAAATGTATTGTCATTTTTTTGCCATTGTGAATTCGTACTTTCTTAATAAGAACTTTGCCCTGTTGCCAACAAAACTAATTTCAATTTTGCAATTAAGTTGCAAATATTTCACTGCAGAACAAACACAAAGTTAACTTTCCCTGCTTTGTCTTTCGAGCATGTGGCAACAACTGCAGATAGAAGTGATATTTTTTTTTCTCCAGTGAGAAACAGCATTAATGAGCAGCACCAAGATGAAAGAAACGCAGGTGAAGATCGCTCCCGTGGCATTGCCATTAAATCGCATTTAATTGTTTTCCTTTTCTGCGAAACGGAAACTGATGATGTCATGTGATTCATTCAGGTGGCAAAAAAGTTGAATTCAGTTAAAGTACAAAGATGCATAAAACGAAGAAAAAAGTTCTGGGCTTTTTTTTCAGGCTTCCTTTTCAGAGAATTGTCCCAGAAGACCGAATAGCTAAAAAGCTTCATTTAAATGCTCACATAAAATGCTATATTTTGTCTAATGGTCCTCAGATCAAAATCATGAAGTGTATTCTTCAGCAAAAAACCTTTTAAAAAGGGTTTTATCCAGGACATTTTAAGCTAGCTTGCATTTTGTAGGTAATCAACTGTACTTTGCTCAAGGGTGTAATGGTGTTCACTACCAAACTGGAAACTGGGTTGCCGTACAGTTTCCAGACCACCATTTAACACCGTCGAGGTAAACCGGGACCACTCCCCCATTGGCTGCCATCGTGATAAGCTGAAATCGGACTGTCTTGATTGGTGGGTAAATGGCCAATGAGAAGTAGGGAGTGTGGGGCTGGCCAACACCCCCTCAGGGCTGAATGTAGGAATTCAAGAGGGCAGAAATAGACGTTTTTTGGAAATCCAATCCTTGATTGATCCCTCTAAAACTGAAAGAAAATTGAGGGCTTGGAACTAGCTACCCTGCCTTCTTCATGGATTTAACAACAAACCAATCACTGTTGCAAATGACTTGCTGTGATCCTGTTGATTGAAACCTTCCTCCACTTGTTGACAGTTGTCAATATAATTGTTGCCAGTTGTTGGACATGCCTGGCCTCCAAAAGAAAAAACTGGTGTAACTGGCTGTTAAATGAATTTGTCTTTCAGTTTTCATGTAATGGTTTGACTTCAAATCTGTTTATTCTCGGATGCTTGCACACGCACCAGAAAAAAAAAGAAGATTAATACGCAAGTTAGCGAGTTAGTTTTAATTTGTTTAAAAGAGGATATAATTAGCCGTTATCTCCAGAATGTAATTGAAGCACTGTGCTAATATGTTGCCCTCCCCTGCTCTGTGAAGGAGTTTTCCAAGGTACATGGAATAATAGAAACTATAAAAAGACTACCGTATAAATAACTGCCGATGATATCTACATTTATCACAGGGACTGTCTCTGGTCTAGACCCCCTGGGATCCAAGCATTAGAATGTGTGTGTGTGTGTGTGTGTGTGTGTGTGTGTGCGTGCTTGTGTGATGCACAGTTATGCATACATACACACCCACACACACAAACAAACACACACACACTGGATGTTGTTGCGAGATTTACACTTTAAAACAGCCTTAAATTATGTGGTTGGCACACTGCAATCTAAGCATTCTATAATGTGCCTTATATGTCATGGTTTTGGCTGATGCCACCATTTCTTTTCCTTCCTGCGCCTTTTCTTCAGTTATTACGGCCACTGGTTTTTTCATGCGCCTTTTCTTCAGTTATTACGGCCATTGAGTTGATTGAATTATACACGTGCAAATTTCTTTTTACAATTTGCACCTGTTGGCGTTCTATTTAAACCCTGAGCAAGCCGATAAGCTTTGCTTCAGTGTCACTTATGTTGCATGAGAGCCGGTATTCTGTCAGGCGAGGTAAAGGTAAAGGTAAAGGTAAAGGTAAAGGTAAAGGTAAAGGTAAAGGTAAAGGTAAAGGTAAAGGTAAAGGTAAAGGTAAAGGTAAAGGTAAAGGTAAAGGTAAAGGTAAAGGTAAAGGTAAAGGTAAAGGTAAAGGTAAAGGTAAAGGGTTGCGATATTGGATTGTTGTGGCTATAAAATTAGCACAACAGTCTTTAGCTTATTAGATTGTTGGCAACAAGTTAGTGCCACAATCTAAGCTCAGAATTCTTTCTTTAGGGTGTTACTTTTTCAGCCTCGGTTCGAGGTCTGTTTTCTTTGAGTTACCCCGTTTTCTGCTCCGGCAGTTTTATTTTCAGAGTTCATACTCCTTAAGCTTTAGTTTTTTTTACCCAATACGTGGGTTGTGTAGAGCTTTTCTTTGGGATACTCTCCCTAAGGAGTATTGTTTTCCTTTCCCTTATTTTTCCGCTGTCCTTGTCTCTTGACTTTGTGGCTATTTTACCTCTGGTGAATAGCTTAAAGAACCCCCTGTTCAGTCGTGGTTGGTCTCCCAAAACCCCCACTCCCTCACATTAGTGTTGGGGGATTTCTGAGCCATGGTTATCTTATGGTTATCTAAATGACAGTATAGAATAATATAGGATAGAGTAACATAGGGGTTTGAAGCGGGCATGTATATTTGTGTTTGAATGACCAATTTTCTGAATATGGCACAAGTCCACCTGAAATGATCAGTACTATATACAGCTCTGAAGTTATTTTGTGTTAGTTATAACAACAACAACAACAGTAATAATAATAATTTATTATTATTATTAATAACAATAACAACAATAATAATAATTTATTTTTTCAGGCAGTTTTTTGTGGCATGGTGCACTTGAGTCAGAAAAATTATCTATATGCCCCGCACAACAAGAATAATAAATATATCTCTGATGTGTAAGTATATTTGAGCATTAACAAGTGGTTTTCCTGTCTTGTATTTTAACTCATCTGTGATTGCCAGGGATCAATACATCTTCCTCCATTTAATGGATGTCATTTTTCCAAAGCCCGTATAAATCTGATGTTATAATACATGCATTGGTTTTGATTCAGCCCACCAGGTATATTTTGGTTACCTTTGACATTTAACACATTGCTGCAGCTGCATGCTTGACTAAATAATTCTAAATAAATCCAATTAATTTTGATAACTAAATAGAGGTGATTAATTTACTGTGGAGCAGAGAAGTGCTGCAGGACCAGATTGCTAGGGATTAGTGGTTTAATAAAGAGGCATTATTGAGAATATTAAAATCAACATCAAGGAAGAAGATGGGTCTTTAGGACAGCCTGCTGTGACTTGCTTCCTGTTTTAATGATGTCATGTAGCCATAGCAACTACTAGAAGGTGATTCAGAGGTGTACTGATCAGTCTTTTCATCAGAAGTAGAATTTCTGGTCTGTCTATGAATATTAAAATTATTTGGTTTGACGTGATGAAGACCAGTGTATTCCCAGGTGTTTTTATAAGTTGAAAATGATATTTAGGCTTAAATGGCCCAGGCAGCTGTAAGCCACCAAAGTTCTCCCTAAGCGAATTAACCCCAAATTTGTCCGCAGTCAATCTATTGCGCATGCGTATTAATTTGTTTTGATTTAATTTCTTTTCACCTTTGTTTGTTTAATGCGCCACGTGACTTTAATAAGTTTAATGAATTTCCTTGGTTCATGATTAACGACAGAGCGTCATCCACTGTAACCTGGCGTGGTTGTAAGGAGTGGACTGGATGAGCACTAATTCAGTAAATGAGCACATAAATTAACATGCATTGCTGACGACAGTGCTCTCTAACACTAAGCATTCAATTTCAAAAGTGGAATCAATTTTGCCCCAGGGAAATTTCAATTCATGGTTGAGGATGTGCATGATGCAAATAAAATGATCATTACCCTTAGTCCCTGAATATTGCAACTATTTATTGCGGTATGCTATAAGACCTATGTTATCAGCAATCAGTCTCAGCTGCCATGTGTATCTATTAGTGGTACTTTTGTTGTCTTAAACCAGTGGTGCTTTCAAATGTTACTCAGCTAAACTCAGCTTCAGTAAATCAGCTGGGGCAGAAGTTTGTTTTACACCCCACTTGGCTATAATAATAATAATATAATATAATTTTGTCTCTTTCTGTTGATCCTGAGTAATGGCAATACTTCATTCACTGCAACATGATATTTTAGTGAGCCATGTACTGCATGATACTTAATTAGCAACTGAATCTATGACTCAGTAGCTTCATTTGGCCTAATCTTTCATATCGCTTGCAGCAACAATTGCACTAACACTGCAGAGAGAGAAGGGGCTGTAAAGCGTAGATGAGTGGATGGTACCATATTTGGGGGGGGGGGGGTGAATGAGACAGACACAGTGCCAGGGCTCAGTCAATATTTATCCTGAACTTTGTCTCAAATTCAAAAACAAATTTTAAAAACCAATAAACGCCTTTTTTTTGAAGGGCACCGTTGAGGACAACTGTTTATTGAATCCATACCGAAGTGTGAATGTGAAAAATGCCAAGACGGGAAAGAAAACAGAAGAAAGTAAAAGAAAAAAAAAACAAACAGAAAATCGGGGATAAATAAGAGAAATTTGATACCAAGAGAGTGAAGAAAGATTCTGGTGTCATCGGGAGATGTTTATTGTCCAGAGATTACGGTGAGCGCAAAACATAGCTCTGTTTTATGACCACTAAAAAAAAATTCTCTCAAATGGAAATGAGTGACAGAGAGAGTGAAAGCATTTTGGCTGCCTGCTATCCATAACAGCACCTGCCTCTTCTTTTGTGGAGTATAATGCTGTGGTGCATCGTGCTAAATTGGTGAACTATATCTGCGCCTTCTCCCCCACACATTCATTCGTGTGTCTTGTGCCGCGAGGGACACATTACTCATCGATTGTAAATGCAAAACTCATCCCTGGGTTTAGTCAAAAATTTCAAACCACACATCGTTGTAATATAGTAGCAGATTAATCTGGGAGGCCTTTTTTTTAGTGAACAGTGCTTTCTTTTTAAATTACTTGAAATGGTTAACTTGATTCCAGGGTGTGTGTAAATAAGAAAACACTGACATTTTGGTTATCGATCAGTCAAATAGCTCAGTTTGAAGACTGAATCCCAAATGATCACGCCAATATGTCAGTGTGTCGCGTTTCAAAAGAAATAATTGAGCCTAGACTGAATGTCTGAAATATGAGGCAAACTGAAACTCTTGGAATTAATGGGTCTGGTCTTTTGACTTTTCAGTGATATGTGGTACCTTTCCCTGGAAGGAAAATGGAATAATCAGGAAATTAATATTGAAATGAAATATAATATTTATATATTGTATCACTGTATGGTGTATGTGCAAATATACAAATTATTGCTACTTCTGAAATTGCCGTATATTTTTGCAATAAAAAAAGTACACCCCTGTGAAATATATAATTTTATTTCCCAAGATGTTCACACGTTTACAAAACATAGGAGTATGTTACATTGCTGTAAAAAAAATTATAGCTCAGGAAACAATGTATTTAATCCCTACTGCATGTTTTAAAAATCCGATACCCTGCTGTAATGGTGGAGATGACAGCGTTTATGAAATGGAAGATGGGCGTCTCGCGGTGGGGGGGGGGACGAGTGGCCAGGGCCGACAGAGAGTCATTTGGAACCGCAGGGACTTAAGGCTCTCTCTCCTAGCTCCCGATTTAAATAGCACTCAATTAGTAAACTTCTGACAGGCAGAACAGGCATCATTTGTCAAACTTGAACAAAAAAAAAAAAAAAAGAGAAAGAGATCAGAAAAAAAAAACCTAAAATTAGACAGAATAATAGACGCAATGGGCAGAACTGTGAAATTTTTTATTGAGAATGTTCCTAATTTTATGCCCGAGCCAAAGAGAGGGTCTGGTCCAAAGAATTGTGCCACAACAAGGAGAAAGCAGGGAAAGCGGTGGCTATGCAGGAGCTTAGCTGATTTATCTGAGTACTGAACCGAGAAACATAATGCAATTAAGCAATTCTTGGAAAATCCTCCCCATTTTTTAAGCCTAATGCATGTGTATTTCATGGTTAAAAATCTATGAAGCGACAGGACAGATTAAGTGGGTAACAGGATAATATTCTGTGGGTTTTTTTGATCTTAATGAAAGAACCGTGTTTAAAGAGTGATATATTTTACTGTAAAGCAAAGATGGTTAAGAGGAAAGATCATTTCGAAGGCTACTGGGATTTTTTTCACTCTTTCGCTCATTTCTTTTAGTACATAGTTCCAGCAAAAGGAATTTCAAAGTATTTATCCCAGCTAAAAAAAAAACAACAACTCACAAACAAATTAACAAAAAACTTGATTCTAGTATGCTATTTAAAATAGTTTATATTGAAACTTACCACACATTTGTATAGTAGGTATGGGATGGGTAAGGTAAGCTGACCCTGAAAAATAAATTTAAAACAGGTGCCTGTGTGGTGTGTGGTAAATAAAGAGAATCGAAAATCATGGGGAATCGCATGATTTGAACCACAAAGGTTGGTGACACCTTTATGATCCGTTTAGAAATAAGAAGGAAGAAAGGGTGTTCCAAGTATGTCCTGTTTCAAAGCACCACTCTCCGTTATTTTTTAGACTTAAAGCGTTGCTCTGGGGTATTTTTTTTAAAACCCGTACTTAAATGACATATTTAATGAGCTCTTCTACCAGAGTTGGCCTACTTCCATGTCTCAGATTGTATCCAAAAAGAACTCTGGCAGTTCATGTTACGCTCTTCTGTATCTCTTTGAGTTGGAAGCCTGCTGTGGTTGATGCTTTTGTATACAGTGCTTTTAAAGCCTTTACCAGTAATGGTAATAATGATAATGATGCTGTTTGTATAATTGTACACCTCAGCCTTTTTAGGGCCTGCTTTCCGCTTGATCAATGTTTGCGTGGAGGTCGAATAGTCTGCTGGTGATTACAGAAACACCTTTTCCAGGAAGGGCTCCTCTGTTTGGGTGATGTGAGCTTCCCAGCACCCCCCCCTCACCCCAGAGAGACGCGCTCTTCAGGTTTCCTGCTGAAATGCGATGTGGCCGCTTTGGTTTCTGGGGTCCTTTTATCACCTTTCAGTCTTAATGTGGAGAATACCACCACAGGAATCCCAAACCGCATATGAATGCTGGATAAAAAAAACACACACACACACGCGCATGCACATACACACACACACACACACCACTCTCACACACACATATGCACACAGGCGCACACACACACACACACACACTCATGCATGCACACATATGTGCATCACACACACAAACATGCACAGGGCACATGCTCTCACACATGCACACACACTCACTCTCACACACTTGAATACATGCAGTACACACACCATTCACACATCATCTTTAATGTAGGATCATCATCACCCGATTCATTATTTAAATAGGAGGTCACAGCAATGTCTTAATTGGATTCACGATAGTCTTGTCTCATGGCAGGGGGGGGGGGCTGTCATAGTCAATATCCAGCCCAGCAAAATTGTGGGACGCCATGCTTTCAAGCGCTTCCCTTATTGACTACAAAATGTGTCATTTTACTGCCTGGCCCTGATTAGTACCTCTCCCAATCCAGACTGGCAGGCCAGTAATCTGGGAATCGCCACCTTCTGCACTGGCTATGCTAATGAGGCGGGGTTCTCTCCAGCCGTCAGTCATCCAGCTGAGGTCCGCAGTTTGGCCTGGCTAATGATGCCCCACCTGAGAGAGAGAAATATAAGGCAGTAGAGAGAGGTGCGCCGGAATGAAAGAGGGGGGAATCAAAGCGGTCGGACCGTCTGACTGAAGGTTCTGACAGACACTCCTCAGACAACCTTAGACAGTGAAATGTGGTAATGAAAGGAGAACCTTTTCACTGCAGTCTTCATCGCCATCATCATCCTCCTCCTCACCTGCATCATAATCATTACCATCATCATCTCTATCATCATCATCATAACCTTTATCATCATAATCTTTGTCATTTCCATCATCATCATCATCGTCATCATCATCCTCATTACCATTGTTATTATTTATATTTTCATGATTCTATTTCATCTTCATCATTATCATCATCCTCAGTGTGGTGAGGCTTCTGTTTCACATTGGAGTTCTCGTGTCCTATACCAGACCCCAGCCTGTTATCCCAGCCAGTGTTGACTGTATGGAGAAACGCTACCCTGAAAGGGACTGAGTGCAGCATCAGTATGGACACTGTGTATGAATGAATGTGTGTGGGACCTGCCTGGACCTTAGCGTATGGGTGCCTGTGTGCAGTGCATGCAGCGTGCACATGTATACAGTATATGCGCATGCATGGGCATATGATTTAATATAGAAGGTACATGCGTGTGTGAGTGTGTGTGTGTGTGCGCGTGTGCGTGCGCAACCTGTTTTGCCCTGGACCTGGGCAGTCGCACTCATCAGTGTTTGGGGCCTCTGGGACATGTCGAGGGCCCCTCCCTCATTTACACCTGTCATGTCAGCCTGGGACCCGGGGACGACAGATTCATCGCAGATTGGAAGCCGGGGCACGGTTCAAAAAGCCAAATTGCCTGTGAGTCGGTTTATAATTAGCCCCGCTCTCTCCCCAGCGCGGAGAGAGGGACGGGGGGCCAGCTGCATGCCAGCGCGAGGTGTGAGAGGGTGGGCGGGGGGGGGGGGGGGGGGGGGGGGGCACGCTCTCCATCATCGCGCCGGCGTCTCACAGCTCTCTCCGGGTGAGAATTGCGCCCGGGGCCCGGTCTGTGATTGCTGCCGTGCGAGTGCGGCGGCGCTGTTGTAGCGGCTCGGGCCGCAGGCGGGGGGGCAGCCACCCCCCCCCCCGCCACCCCCCCGAAATCCCAGCGGCGTGAGCGGCCACGGGTCTGGCTCCGCTCTCCCCTTCTCTCTCTCTCTCTCTCTTTCCGTGAGCGATGGTGCCCCGCACCGCCCCGCATGCACACCACCCTGCAGTTTGGGTTTGGGGACTGTGCGTGTGGGTGTGTGTGGGTTGGGTTGGGTTGTGGGGGGGGGGGGGGGGGGTGAGACACAGAGGGGTGCAGACCAGCTGTCTCAGTTGTCATGTAACCCCCCCTTTACCCCATAGGCCCCCCCCCCAGACTGAAAACACTGCCTTGGTCGAGAGGTGAAAATGGAAGAGGGTGAGAAGGGTCACTGCAGGAGGGCTGTACTTAGTGAAAAGATGAGCCGCAGAACAGAGGGAAAAACAAAAAGAGAGAGAAGGACAAAGAGAGAGGTAAAAGAAGAAAGAAAGAATAGATGTATGGGGAAATAATAAGTAGGGGTGTGTATTTTTAAATTTAGTACTCGAGTCAAAACTTTTTTTACCGGTATGGTACAATATTGTTTATGCCTTGTGCTCCATTGTTAGTGATCACATGCATAAATGTAATAATTCATATTTAGTTTTTGCTTTATTCATCATCTATTCATGTAATTTATGACATAATTGATGGGAATCCTTTTCAACTTGTCATTGTCAGTTTTGCTATTTATGAATTTTAGTGCAAAATGAATTATGCTTTGGTACACACATCCTTTATGTTTTCATGTATGTATATATTCAGTGCCTTTCTAAATATTCAGACCTAAGATAAAGATGAACAAAAAGGTTTATAAAATAAACTATATAGTCAATTAGTCTATATAGTCTATATAGGTCTCTATTGTATGCTTACAAAATGGAAAATTTAATTATTTTATACGAGCACAATTGCTGAGAAAAAGGAAAAGCTCCCCCCCCCAAAAAAAAGATATGTCACAGTTATTCACTCTACTGTTTTCAGTACTTTGTGCAGCTTTCCTTTGCACTACTGAACCATCTCCTGTAGTGTTTTATGAGACTGGTGAATGTACTGTATTAGGGGGATTTTTTTCTCCAAACAGAATATTTAAAGATCTTTTGGCTATCTGTCAGGAGCACTTGTGGACAGCCCTCTTTTGTTCAATCCACACATTTTTGATAGGTTCAAATTGTAAAGTCTATGACAAAATGACATGTTGTAAATTGTTTTATTTAACCACATTTTAAGGAGATATTTCTGAGGTTTGGTTTTTAGTGTATGTCTTCAATTGGCCCAGTTGGCCCAGACGCTTTTTGTTAGTGATGAAGGATATTTTTATTTGAATTAAATTTGCCAATATCCCATGCTGTTTAACTCTCAGACCCTCAAGGCTGAGCTGAATTTCCAACTGAAAGAACAACCTGGGTTAATTGCTTTAATGAAACAAGCAATTAAAACAAATGGCTCTGAAGTGTTATTTACTGCAATAATTTCTTGTTTCTCTCTCTCTCTCTCTCTTGCTCTCTCTCTCTCTCTCACACACACACACACATACACAAACAGTTCAATTCAGTTTGGTACAATTCAATTAAATTCAGGTCAATTTAATTGAATTGAATTGAATTTTTTAAGATTGTGCAATTGAATGAATTACATTTTTAAAAAGTGAAGTTTCTTTAGTTTTCAGATTTTACCTCTCGGTCCACTCCACTCTGTTTCTCTCTTTTTTCAATCTCCTCTCTGTTTCTCTCTTTCACCTTTCTCGGCCTCTCTTTCTCTCTCTCACAGGAGGTAGTGGACAGGGATATTTTGCCACGTGTCTTACATCATGGCTAGCTGCCTGTAAAGTCAGCTTTAGCCTGGAGCACTGGTGTGGAAGTGGGGACCTGCCCTCTCTGTTCTGCCCCCCTCTCTCTCGGTCCCCCCCCCGAGCTCCAAGTCCCTGGAGCTCAGAGAGACAGAGACATGCTCGCTGCGCTTGGCAACCTGCTATTGGAAAAGGCCATTCTCTCCTCTCTTGTGCTCTCTTTCTCTCTATCCCGATCACACACACATGAACACATGCACACACACACACACACACACACACGCGCACACACGCATGCCTCCCTCTCAGTCCTAGTGTCTCACCATCTACCCCCTATCCTCCCTCCCTCTCTCTCTCTCTCCCTCTGTCTCTCAGTGTTATTGCTGCTCAATGTTCCTCTGCTCATACATGTGCTGCATGCACAGCTGCTGCTATCAAAGGGAAAACTCTGTAGCACATTTAAACGGCTGCTGAACCCATTTAGAGCCACTAATGGGCTATTGGAACCTCTGAGGAGCCGGAGAAATATAGTGTCAGACATTCATATATAAAGACTGACCTCTCTAAAGGCAAAAGTGTGTGCGTGTGTGTGTGGGCGCGTGCGTGTGTGTGTGGTGTGTGCATGGGCGTGTGCGTGTGTAAGTGCGCATGTGCGTGCATGTGTGTGTGTGTGTGTGTGGGTATGTGCATGTGTCTGTGATTCCACTTTGTATGTGAAACCCAGTACAAGCACAAGCATGAATCAAGCTCTTGGCTAGGAACTCATGTCAGGAGATCATTTATATTTCTGCAAAGTAAGTCTACCTATTAAGCATCTTAATACATTTCCAACATGTGTGATGGCACTTCTACTAATTAGTAAACAAATAAAAACACCTCTACCTGCAATGCCAAATGCCAGCTTGCCATAGCTTCATTAAATTGAAGCTTTAACATGCTGGCAGATGTAATTACAGATGTGAGAGAGACATTTCTAGATAACGCCATATTCTTTCGCTTAAGTTACATATGGGGTGTCAACAACTCGACACCGCACATGTGTCAAGAACGATTCTGATGCTGGAAGCGTTTGTGATCCAAGATTAAATAAACATCAAACGATTTCAATTAAGTGTACCGTAAATCCCAGTAAGATCTTTGAACGGATACACCTTTTCTACAGAAGCATTTTTCTACTGAAGGAAAATGACATAAAACAATGTCCCGGTCTATTAGTGTCCTAATTATTTGAGTCACACAGTGAAACTTGGAGCCAGCGAAACGTGAGTAGTAACAATAACTGGTGTTTAACTGGTGGGTCCACTTTGCCGTAGGAAAAAAAAAAAGACAGTTTGACGAAAAAACAACTGAGGAACAGGAAACAAAGATATGCATTGTTACTGAAAGAGGTCAGTGTGTGCCCTTGCACCAGGCTACCATACTTCATTCTATTCTGTCCGGACCTCTTGCTTTTTTTTTGTTTTGTTTACCCTGTGCATCTGAAATAGTTACAGTGGCCTCAGCCCGTTCCATTTCTCTTACGCTTCTCAACCCCGTCCAACGGTGCGTCATTAAATGGTGAAATAGGCAATGTTAATGGAACGGCTGTGGGTGACTGCGTCAAAGAGTCAGCACGGCTGGCGGGAAACGCCTGAGGTCGGGAGAAAACAAAACAAGAGTCAGCCGTCCTGAAAGCGTGCGCGAGAACGGCACGCTCGCTAACCACGCCCGCAAAAGGTCACCTTGGATACGCACGCACCTGCAGTCATCGGATGATGCAGGGATGCAGGGATTCATGCGGAGCAGATGATGAAAACTCTCGTTGAAATGATAGCAGTGGCTGGACTGTAGTGGAAAACAGTGCATTTCAGTTGTTAACACGCTCTCAGAAGCCGTAGTTTCAACGCTATCAGAATAAAAGTTGGCAAACAAAATGTGGCCAGTTCTTGATTAGCTCATATGTTCAAATTTTTTTACAAATTAAATTTTGGATTCAACTGTTAGCTGCATTTTAAAAATCTACAGTAGTTTTTCTGTGAATGATTGGAGTGTATGAGAATATGCTTTTAACTCTTTTTAAAAGAGTTAAGTTATTTAAAACAAAAATAATTTAGCATATATTTATTTGTACATTTATGATGGCATTTTCTTAGTGGTACTTAAAATTAAATTTAAAAAATCAGGTTGAAAACTGAAAAGCAACTAAAGTCAATAGGTATTTGACCCTGACAATGAATCAATCCACATTCAGTTTAGATTGTTTTTTTGGCCAAATGTATATCTGAAAGGCCTCTATTGTAACCCATTCACTGTGGATGCAGGAATGACCACAGTGCACTAGAAAGGAACAAAATAAAGGTACTGAGGACACAGAGGCAGGCAAATTGACGGAAGCTCAACCTTGGCCAGGTCTGCCTCGACACTGACCATGCGTTCAGATTAGTGGCTGCATGTGTGGTACTGCACTGCCCCTGGTGGCCACATTGCAGAATTACAAAACATTTAAGTCCAAACCTTTGAGACAGAGAGCAAGACAGTCTGAAAAGGCCTTACTCCAAACACCTCCCTGTTCCTGTGAGCTGAAAGGGGGCACCTCCCTAACAAGGCCCCTCCCCCCACCCCCACCTCAAACCCTCCCCCCCCCCCAACACCCCAACCCACCACTGCCACCCCACTGTGAGCAGTTAGGTCATTACAGCGTGCTGTCAAAACCTGTGACCGCTTGGCGTTGGAGGCACCAGGATTAAGGGCAGAGAGAACAGGGGAGAGGGAGAAAGCTGACAGAGGGAGTCAGGCCAAAAATATTTTCACTTTCTTGCCCTCAGCCCCCCCAAAGCCCCCCCCCCCCCTTCCTAATTCACTTCGCTACTTTTGCAGAAAAATGCAAAAGTGTAATGTGATGAAGTCACATCCAAATGCTGGAATAGGAGGCTGAGATTGAGGTTAGAAATCCATTCTGTAACTGACAGAGGATGCTCTCCTTGAACTTGAAAGTGTGGTGCATATTTGATGCATATTTGGAAACGTGAAGTGATGAATTAAACTGTGTCTGACAGAGAAAAGTGTCCTCCAACTTAAAAAGCAAGCAGATATTTTAGACTGACATTTAGGCAGATAAGCTGAAAGACAGATGTGTTTTGCATTCTGTTATGGATTACAGATTAAAAGGACAGAAAGGCAGATATGCATGCATACATGCATACATACTTACAGTGCATATGTACATACATACAGGCGAGCAGGCAGCCAGAGAGACAGACAGGCAAGAAAAATGAAAGCGCAAGTGCAGTATTAGATTTTACTCTTGAGCCAACAACATAGTCTGTTCATTACAGTGCTATGATAGAGTTAACAAATCTCCTTAGAGCCAACGAGAGGCCTTTCAGTAAGTATGCAACGCTAGCTAATCCTTGTCTGAAACTTCTAATGAGTCCTTAAGGTTTATCTTTGGGAGTGTGGAGGGATAAATGCTACCCGTGTGTTCCGCAGCCTCGCTGTGTGAAAGCACCTAGTGGCCTCCGCTTTCAAACGCAGCGGATGTGAGTCAGTCTATTAGCCCGCGTTAGCGTAGCACCAAGAACCGTGAAGGGAGTAGCTTCTTTATCTCCGCGTTGCTCTTCTCTCTCTTTTTTTCAAACGAGGCCCGGAAATTTCCATTTCGTCACTGCTGAGATCATCCCCCCTTTTTTTTTTGCGAATCCGCTCCTCTCCTCCCCACCTCAGAAGGCCTGAACGGAGTGATTCCCTGCAAATGAGGAGAAAAAGCGGTGAGATCAGATAACCAGATTCATCTCCCCCGGATTTTTTCCCGCTCGCGTGTTCCGTGAGAACCTCCATTATTTCCGACTGTTCATTTCAAACGAGTTTTAAATGGCCCAGAAATGACCATCGCACCCGCCTTCATAGGAAACAGCTTTACACAAGGAAAAAACCATGAAACAAGAAACAGTCATTCACACATAAAGCGAGATATGAAACAGTCATTCACATATAAAGTGAGACATGAAACAGTCATACACAAATTATAAAGTGAGATATGAAACAGTCATACACACATTATAAAGTGAGACATGAAACAGTCATACACACATTATAAAGTGAGACATGAAACAGTCATACACACATTATAAAGTGAGATATGAAACAGCCATTCATGAATGGATGCTTGAGCAGAGACCTCGCTAAGCATGTCCAAAGTACGTTGAACAATAAATGGGCAAACAGAAGTGGCTGTCAGACTCCCACCATCTTAGGTGAAGCCGGGTTTGAAAGTTTGGGAAACATGTTTTCCAGGAAAATGCCATCCTAGTTTTCAGGAGACCAACTGTCACCACAGAACCTCACACCTTTGGTTTGCTAGGTGGACACTTCCAGGATTTGTGACCATGAATCCCTTATATGGAGGTGGATAAAGCCTGTGTCCTGCCTGCGGATAGATCTGTGGGTGTGAATCTGTCCTAAGGAACACTACACACAAAGCTGGCATGAGCCCGCATCAGTGTCTTGGCTTCGAACAACATATTTAAAGATTTGCAGCCAAAACAAGGCTGCACCATGCTATCCTTAGTCTCATTGTGGTCCTAAAGAGGGCACTCAGAGGTGGGCATAAGCTAGGTGTAAACGACGGATTAAATCTACATTTGTCCTTACATTTGACTTAAATAAATGTGACTTTACTCCTCTTATGTTTACACCAGTATAAGCAACGGTAGTGTGAGTAACGATAGGCAATTTCCTTCATTCGTCCTTCATACATTTAAGTTAAACTTTCTCCGTTCAACTGAAATGAACAGATGCCTGAGGTAATTTACCTAATGCCATTTACTTGTATATTGGTCGAGTCAGATTAGTGCTCGTCATCATTTTTTTACAGAGTTGACATCTATTCTGTTCGGGTGCTTGTGGTTACCGTCGTCATTTGCATTATCGACCCAATATAATTGCCTCATAGCAGCTTGTTTTGGACAAAAGCATCTGCCAAATGGATAAAAATAAATGCAAATGTATGTAAACAGCTTTGAGGGTGTAAATTGGGACTACTGAGTCTACTCCACCCCTCAATCCTTTCGGGACTTGTTGGCGTAACTAGGAGCCCTATCCCCAGAGCCAATTCAACACTTACTGCACACTCTCTCTCAGCTCCGCCTCCCGAACTGGTTCCCTTTTTTATCTCATGGTATTCCTGTATTTGCCCTCTTCTCCTCTTTTAAAAAGAGTGAATTACTTCCACTTCTCCTCACTTGTCAAAACCAATTTGCTTTCCTATTATTCCCCAACTGATTTCCCTCTCCCCCTCCCGGTAGTCCCCTTATCCTCAACCCTCTGCGTCCTTCGATTGAAACCCCCAACACGACCTGTGCTCCCCCTCAAATCCCACCTCCCCTCCGCCCCACGAGGCCCCGACCCCAAAATTTACCCCCTCTCTGTCTCCCTTGCTCTGCTTTCTCTCCACACCTCCCTCATGCTCTCAAATCTTCTTGCTTTCCTACTCCTGACCAAGTTCAGACCAAGTCCTCGAGACAAAGATAAAGAAACATCCTTATACAGGAAACAGCAATAACTCGTCCTCAGCTTCCAAGAAAGAAATGACAAAAAAGATGGTTGGTGAACTTCACCCGCTCTTGAAAAAAAGGACAAGTTGGCCCCCCTGGACCCCAAACCCCCACCCCCCCTCCCCCAAATCCCCCTCATCCCCCAACACTCACCCCCTCTCCCTCTCTCTTCAATTAGCGCCTTGCCAGTGACAACAGTGCGGATCTTCATTAGGGGAGAATGCTCAATTATATCAGTTGATATTCGCTTCCAAAACTAATTATCCCAGTTGCACGGCATGGCTGGGTGGGTCTGGCCCACTCCGAGGGTACGCGGGTTACTGTGTGGTTTTGGCTCTGAACTCCCCTCCACCCCATAGCGACTCACCTCCTGCACCATCTTTCTTTTGCTGGTGTGAGGCTGTTTTGCAGGTTTAATTTGTCTTTATTTGCAATGTCAGAAACTTTTAAGAATACGCACATGCAATGCACACCTGTGCACAACAAAGACACACGCAGACACACACATATGTTATACACATACACATGTATACACATGTACACACACACACACACACACACATACAGATAACCATACATCCAGTGCAAGGGCACCTAATTCAGCCAACAGGCTTCAGGTGGGTAAATCAAATATCCAAGGGCATAAAGATTAATTTGCAAAATCAAAGGCTGTAACCTCCATACTAAAATGATAAATATGTTCATGCATCATACATATATTGACCTAATAAAGCTCTTTGAAGGATAATTCCTTCTAAACAGTCTGATGGATCTGCTCCAGTGCTAAGCCCCTTCTCCTGCTTTGAGGCTGGGGAAGGAGGGCGGTGCCGTGGAGTAGATTGATTTTGTCAGGTACATTTGCAGTGGGCTTATTTCTAAGCTTCTTCTGCCAGCGTTTGAGGCCGTGGTTCCACTGAACTTTCAGCACGAGGTCTTTCATTTTCACAAAACCCATGACTCCTAAATCCATATGCCTGCCAGACATTGAATTTAAAGGTTGAATTGAGGTTACTGGGTTTTTTTCTTTTTTGGGTTTTTTTTTCACCATAACTACAAGTTAGTTGCAGGTGTTGGTAAAATACAGTGCGATCAGTGCAAAAATGCCACAGATTAAATGGCACTTAATATACTGATGTTTCACACATATGGAAGAGTCATTGAGTATTATCTGGGACTTTCATACATTTTGAGAATAATAGATCCTTCTCCTCTGTGTGAAAACAAAATAAACAAAACAGTGGCACTGTAATTTCTGTATTCCAAATAGTGCTCTAATAATGATGCTATTTTTACATTTAAAATACAATTAAAGTGCGCACTATAGTGTCCCATGCATTACTGTTGTTATCATAATGGAATCTAAATGCTTATTTCATTATTGTTAATATCTCCCTAGTATTAGTTACTGTTTCTTGTAAAATCTCTTTCTCTGCTCATATTTATCTGGCTCCTTCCCGGTTTCTCAAATTATAAGCTTACTGAAAAATTAAAAAGATATAGAAGGTAAAGAAATGAAATCCTTCGCATTTTGATAACTATGAATTTAAAGCTCTTTGTCATTTGGTATTATTATTTTTTGTCAGTTGTTTTTTGTTATAAAAATAGTATACAATCTAGGGACAGATAGCATGCATAGGTTCTTTTAGTGCTTGTGTACAAAGGTGATAGTGCTTTCTTTCCTGTTGTTTTATAATTGGGTTGTGGCCCAGACTCAACCCAATTATTTGTCTTAATTGTTAAAAAATTGTCTGGTGCTGTCCTGAAGCTGGTCGTAGTGGGTGTTCGTGCTGTCTGAATTAGTCTCACTCTTCCTTGCTATTTCCATGTAGTTTGTCTCTCTCTCTCTCTCTCTCTCCCCCTCCCTCCCTCCCTCCTCTCCCCCCTCCCTCTCCCTCTCTCTCTCACTCTCTCTCTCTGTCCCTCTTTCTCTCCTTTCCTCTCTCTCTATCTCTCCCTCTGTCTCCCTCCCTCTCTCTCTCTCTCTCTCTCCCTCTCTCTCTCTCCCTCTCCCTCTCTCTCTCGCTCTCTCTCTCTCTCTCTCTCTCCTTCATTTCGCTCTCTGGGTTTTACCCCACCCCTCGAGTGCCCCTGTCCCCTGCCTGTACCCTAACAGGCCCCCACAGTTCAGACCACTTAGTTACATTTCAAAGTGGCTGAGGCTTGACAGTGCGCTGATTACACACAATTCTCCCTCTCCCCCTCTTTCTCCCCCCCCCCCCCCCCCACTTCCCCCGTCCTGCTTCCCTGGCCCGGAGAGCGGGGTCCGGAGGTGGATCACTTTAATTCTGCTTCACGGATCTTTTTCAAAAAGAGTTGAGACCCAAAGACCCCAGAACTGGTGACCGGTGGGTGAACCCAGCTGGGCAGCCAGGCCCTCTCGCAGACGGCCTTCGCCTCACATGCTGAAGTCCCCCCCCCCCCCCCCCCCCCCCCAGCCTGCTCTCCATCGCAAGGACGGGAAAAAGCGTATGGTGTCTGCACATGATGGGTGTTGTTTTTACATTTAGTTCAGGTTATTGGACTTGTTGCAGTGACTTTTAAAAGTCATAATTGAAGGCCTACAGCTTAAAAAAACTGACATACAAAAGCAGAGACTTCTACAGAGGCATTTAAAAAAAAAAAAAACATTGAAAAACATTTCCGATTAATCTCTCCGTATGAAATACCTGGCTATTCCTCTTTATGAGTGTGCCCAGTTCATTGTCAGTGGCTCTGTTCTTTGTGAGGTCAGTGGCTCTGTTCGTTGTGAAGTCAGTGGCTAACTTTCTTGACCTGCCATTGATTTTCTTTCATGATGTTCTTTCAGAATTGATATTACTTTTACTGGGTTACAAGTTAAAACTCAAGGTGAAAACAGGACATGCTTCTCTACCTGAACCTTGCTTTCAGGAAAATGAATCTTAAAAACTCAGCTTAAAGGTTACATATTTTTCATATGCCACCACGCAGTGTACAATATTATCTACAAACGCAATCACTCGTCCATTCTTATACTCAGTCATTCATTCACTCCTATATTTACCAACACACTATGTCATCAACTCACTCATTCTCTACCTCTGCAACAGAGAAGTGTAATAACCATGTCTTTTGGTTTTTAAAAAAGAATTTGTTGATTAAAACTTGAGGTCCTTGAGATTTTTTGGGGAGGCACTTATCCTTTCTTTCTACCCTCAGTGATGTCATTTCCTGTTTATCACATTGCATTACCGAGTGCCCTCCACCTGCAAAAAGCAAAATGAACCTACCTCTGAAAATCCAAGTTGTCAATCAAAGAACAGTTTTGACACGAAGCACCTCTTGCTTTGATGTTCGCACCCCCTTTTCAGAGCCAGGGACCCCGCCCCTCTGCATCCTAATTAGAGGGAAAGACAAACCAAATAATGCTGATGAGGAGTGACGTGTGCCCATTCTACGGGTAGCGGCGCGCCCGTCGGCGCCATGGAGCGGCCCGGCGCGGGGCCGACGGAACAGCCCTTGTGCTTCACAGTTTGGGGTCAAACTCTATCCCTCACTGGGGCACTGTGTTCACAGTCTCACACTTCAGTGAGGGAGGGATGAAGGGAGAGCGAGAGAGCGAGAAAGAGAGAGAGAGAGAGAGAGAGAGGGGAGAGAATAACAGGAAGAATAAGGATGACAGAGACTGCAAAACAGAGGTGGGGAGATGAAAAGGAAGAGCAAATGATTCACTTGAGGCAGAATGCAAGTAATTACTCTCAACGCAAGCTGAGCTTACCGCAGTGTGAGGGACTGGCTGAGCTGAAGTAACTCTCACCAGACTCCCTGCTTTTTGATCCTCCTCCACCCCCACCCTCAGTCACTTTAGCCTGCTCCTCTGTCAGACACCGTCCCACAGGTCACTACTGTAGCTTTCACTTTAAGCCCATGCAAAATAAATGAAAAATAAATACGCCATTCGGATATCCCCAAAACACATGGAACATGCCTTACAAGTAAATTAATCTGTTGCAAATGTTTTTGTTTGGCCAGCGGCAAATAAATATTAAAAAAATAAAAAATACAAAACTGTGAAGATTCGATCCTGTGAAATATTACTGTCCTGTGAATTATTACTTTAATTTCAAATTCACCCGTGAATTCCTTTGGTATAATTTGAGTAATGCAGTCAATAAGACTTGCTTTCGCGTATAGGTATCTGATGGCCTGACAAAAATGGGACGTAATGTGTTTGCAGTTCATAAATAATTATTAATACCAATTATAGCGCCAGTCCTGCAACCAATCACTGCCAATTCACACCGACCGTGTTTTGTGTATGTCTCCTTATGCTTTGGGTGAATGGAGGATGGTAGCTGTGTCTTGAAGGCTGAGAGAAAAGTTTTATTTCCTCTCATTTCGAAATGGAAAAATAAGACATGCTGCAGATTTATGTCATCCAGGACACCAGTCGTGTTCTTGTAAATATTGGGTTGTACTGCCACTGTGTGGTGATTTGTTGTGTTGCAATAAATTGAGACCTCCGTAACAATTAGTCGCATTGACTCAACAGTGGTTACCAACCCTGTTCCTGGAGATCTACCATCCTGTAGGTCTTCAATCTAACCCTAACAAAGGACACCTATTCAACAGCTAGATATCGTGTTGAGCTGCTAATTAGTAGAGTCAGGTGTGCCAAATTAGGGTTGAAATGAAAACCTACAGGATGGTAGATCTCCAGGAACAGTGTTAGTTACCACTGACATAGACTGTGGTCTACAAAAACTCTTCATCTGATAAATGCTCTTGTGTCACAATACGCATGAGTAAGGATGCGAGAAAAAAGATAAGAACAAATAAATGATTGTATCTGAGGAAATGAAATATTGAATATTGACCTGTACAACTGTACAAATTTCCCATCAGAAAATGTGGTTGTGATTAACAAACTGCATTTTAGAGAATGTCATGAAAGTAGATAGATTTAACTGTGGTGGATTAGTCCATCACCACCCATTCAGTCCTCCCTGACAAACCCCACTGAAAAGCTGATATCTGTGACCCTCTAGTGGTCACTGTTACTACATGAGTGCATTTTGAAAACTGCAGCAGGTGTCATGGGTTTTCACTCCAGCCCAAACAAAACACACCTCATTCAACAGCTAGATGTGTCATTGAGCTGCTAATTAGTAGAATCAGGTTTGCCAAATTAGGTTTGGAATGAAAACCTACAGGATGGTAGATCTCCAGGAACAGGATTGGGTATTTCATTGTTAAATATAAATAGGGTGTTGCTGACGGTATGCCTTTCCAACACTTCCTTGACACAGGCTTCGCCCAAGCTTTGGCTTTCATTCTGTGATCCTCACGTGCGATGACAGCATACGATTTGCTACTTTTTGAGTGCACCCTTTTTTTTTTCTTAGCCATTACCTCACTCGTTCTTCTGAGTTCCATTGGGTGTCCGTCCATTCCATTCCGTCAGGTGTCTTATTGACCTGAGCATACTGTGAGGATCTTGTAAAAAAATATAACACTGAGGTGATATATAATGCTTTTTTTTTTTTTTTTTTTTACCACAGCAGAGGTGACGGCAGCGCAGAGCACCTGTTAAACAGAAACACATCTGGACACCTCTAAAAGCACCTTTCTTACAGTCATCACGGACAGACGTTCCAAGGTATTTCCATTTTTTAATTTAGGGATATATTTCAATGAGTTCTATGTGGCTTTCACACAATGACAATTTAAGCCTACACTGTACATGACAATTCAGGAACGCGTTCCTTTGCATTGGAAGGGTTCTGAGCCCCAACAAACATCAGTCATCTAACAAAGAACGTAATCTCAATACTGAGAGCCACTGTGTAGTCATAACAAATGTGAAACATAACAAATGGTGGAAGAACAGTGGGAAAGTTATGTAGTCAGCAGGACCTGACCAAAAACCTACATTGTATTGTCAGAACTATGAGCAAATGGTGTTCCGATGGCTGGTGTATTTGTGATGCTTGTCTGACTTTTCAAACTATGTGTGGTATCATGTTAGAACATCCAGTGGCCATCCAGAACCATTCTGCAGCATAGTGCCAACGTCATCGCATGGCTTCAACATTACTGTAACATGGTGTTACTGTGATGCTGCAGCATTTCTCCGTCTAATCTCCATACAGTACATCAATGCTCTCTCCTCTTTCACTGAAACATATGAAGGACACAAGAAATACGGAAAAAAGATGCTATTTTTTATTGGTTATATTTACATTGGACTAAAGAGAACATTATGTGGCAGAAAGAGGTTTTTTAAAAATATTGATACATCTCTGGTTAATTACTCGGTAATCAATTTCTCATCGATTTCTAATCTTTTTCCTGAGGAGTCTAGGAAAAATAACAAAAAGCTCTGAAAGGAAATAAACAAAGGATGTGTTGTACAAAAATCCCTGCAGCCTCAGCCTTTGGTGCACTTTATTTTTTGTCACTTTAAAGAGAGTACGTCTTCCTACGTTCCTTCCACTTATTCTTATTCACTCATCTTTTAGTTATTTATTTATTTATTTATTTACTTACTTATTTATTTACAGCCTGTCACCTTTGTATTTGCAAGTGTTGAGTCCTAAACACACAACAGCGTCCTGTGAGAAACCATACCTTTGCACCACCTGTCTTTCTCTCTGACCCCCTCTCCCTTTCTCCCGCGCGTGTTTGGCATGCAGTGCATCCTGGAGCCTGCGGCTGTGGGGTGAGTTCCAGTAGAAACCTCATAAATCTTTAAACGGCTTCTAGGAGGGCCGGATTAGCGTGGCCTCGAGCACCTGACCAGAGAGCCTAAGAGGCTTGTGACTTTAAAAAGCGCACTGTGAGTTCTTCTTCTTTTTTTTTTTTAGCCTTATAAGCCAGCTGGTGTTAAAAATACATAGATATATACAGAACGGAGAGGGAGAGACACTGTTGATAATTAATTAACAGGTAGGGAAGTGCTAGCACATCCGCCTTTCTTGCGGAAGGAATCTAAATACACATCTCATCTGTCCTCCCCCCGTTCAGCTAGTGTTTTCTCAACCACTCCACACAGTCACCTTTTGGCTGCAAACCCACTGTGGAAGCACTAAGAACCCGAAACATCCTCTACATTCAGCACGTGTCAGCACGTTGTTAAGCTTCTGGCTGGTGTCACACGGGCTGACATGTCGTCATGGCTGCGGTAATGCCAGTGATGGGTTTAACGGCTGGGCTTGGGAGAGTGACACGGCGGGGGCGGGGCCTGTTCTGTGGTCGATGAGGGGCTTAGGGGTGGACGAGGCAATGGGGCGGAGGGCAGGAAGACGGCGAGTGCTCCGGGCTGTGAGGTTAGTCTTCTTTTGGCCAGTAACTGAGTGGCCCTGTTAAGCCAGAGGAGGGCGCTAGAGTGACCGGGTCAGACGCGTTTGCGATACGGAATGGCCATCGCCTATGCACCAGCAAGGTGTGGAGGGAGTGTCTGGGGGGTAGTTATGTGAGATGACAGCAGGTTCAGAAGGAGGTTTTTTTTGAGTAGCCAGGTTATCCATGACTGTAAAATGACATGGTGTGGGGGGGTGTGAGAGGGCAATAGGGGCGGTTAAATAAAGAGCAGGTGTAGTGAAATGGGGAGGAGGACCAGCAGAACGTTGAGCCCGCTGCTGAAGCCCGGGGCATCGCCCGACACGTTGCAGTTATCGGTGAAGCAGCAGTGAGCTCTGACCCCTGGGGCTCGGTATCCCTGAGTGTTAGCCTGGTTACAGAAGGATTTGTAGGAGCAAGACTTCATGACTCCACCTGGACGAGAGAGCGAGAGAGAGAGAGAGAGAGAGAGAGAGGTCACAAACCAGCATCTTTTCTGTCAGCAAGTACGTCACTGGCCATATGTCCCCAGTTCTTAACTCAAGACCAATCTGATTGTGGCAGATGTCACATCCGAACAAATCACTGAGGTACACTTTGATTTGCTGTTTCTATCACTGACTAACAGCATGTGTAGATGTCCCTCAAGAGTCCATACTAACCACACCACCATCATGTGACTGTATTACAGGTGTTTTTTTTGTTTTGGTTTTTTTTTTGGTGCACATACACTCTGTCCACTAAGCACTGATCCTAGAGCGGTGTAATTATTTGTTTTCAGAGTTTAGAGCAGTGATATTCAAATCTCAAAGTAGCACCCCTGGTTTTCATTCCTCCCCCCTAACCAGGAACGGATTTAAACCTGATGCACTAGGGGTGTCATCGCCGGCCAATCAGTGCCATTATCGGTCTATGCACTGTCAGGCAAAAGAGGAAGCCGTCGGTACTGCTGTCCTCGAGGGCCAGATTTGGGTATCCCTGCTTTAGGATGAGAGATAAGAATGACCCCCCTGGTGCAGTTTTTTGGCGACTGGGCGGAGCGAGGGAGTGCTCCTGGGACAGACACTCACTTCCGTGGCCGCGGACCACAGCGCAGGCGTCGGAGTGGCTGGGGCAGGTTTTGGAGCCCTGCCGGTTGCAGTCTTCGTCATTGGCGCCCATGCAGGTGTAGCATTGCAGAGCCTCACCTGGAAAAGAGAGATGAAGAGCGATTACCTGAGAAAAGAAGACCGATGCTGGCCGGTTAAACACCTGGACAAGACAGGTGACCAAAACGGACTAATTAAGAACCTGGAAAAGACAGGTGACCAACACTGACCAGTCAAAAACCTAGACAAGGGAGGTGACCAACACAGACCAATTATGAATATAGAAAAGACAAATGACCAGCAGAGAGGCTATATACTTGCAAAGCATAACGACTAATCAAGAGAGGCATTAAAATAAGATTATTATTTATTACCTATTTTCAGTAGGATCATGTGGTTGATTAAATGTTAAATTACAATAAATGGTGGCCATGACAAAGAAACTAAGCTGACCATTGAGAATGGCAGGGGTGACGACACCAGCACCACATCAACGCAACCCCTTAACACAATGTATCTTAACACATGGAGGCATCATACATCAGATGTTAAATCAACACAACACACAGTACAGCAAACACAGCGTCGACTAGCCACACCGCTGTGGAGGAAAACATATGATGGATACCATCCTTTCCTTCAATCAGTCAATCAATAAATCAATTTGACCAGGAGACAAGGTCATCATATGTGCCCTTGGTCTCATCAGCAAGTCAGTTCCATAACAATCTATCAGCCTGAGTTTGGCAGTTTAAGCACATAGCTGAGCTGAATTGAATATGTTTCTCTAGGAACCACATCATAATGCTTTTAATTTGTAAATATATAATATCATATATTTTATAGACAGTACATATGATATATATTATGATATATTCCGTATATAAAATTAAGCCACCAGAAGGAGATGGCTCTAAAGTTCAAAATGAATTTAATTCTTGCCAAACCTTGGAATGAGAACAGTCAACAGCATAAGCATAACATGGCTCTCTCTGACCCATTCCTTCTAATTTCACCATGAAAGCTGCTTGGGACCATTGAAATATCGAACCAACGTAAAGTTCCAACAAGAGGCGAACTCAAGTACTCTCTCAAAAAAAGCCTCCCTTTCCCCCTCGGCTTCCCTTCTACACATTCCATGGAACAGTATTGCACCTGCACCGGAATGGAACATACGACAGCAAGATCTTTCTCCGTTGAATGTTCAACCTCAGGATGTCCTACACAGCAGCAGTTTCCCTTGTTCTACGGAGGGATGTTCTGCAGAGGAGTGCATTCAAGGGAAAGATGCTCTGAAGATCCCAGCATTGACATGCTGGAACACAGCATGCAGATTCGGGGCAAGAAAGCAGATTCAG
This sequence comes from Anguilla anguilla, assembly GCF_013347855.1. Classification (NCBI taxonomy): domain Eukaryota; kingdom Metazoa; phylum Chordata; class Actinopteri; order Anguilliformes; family Anguillidae; genus Anguilla; species Anguilla anguilla. The sequence continues at coordinate 10,619,340 of NC_049218.1, forward strand.
GACAAGCACCACTTATATACTCAAAAAAGTGCCCAGCTTCTCATGGGTGTGTGCCTACAGACAGTAGGGCTCTTACAAATATTCCCAGAGTGCTTCTGTGCGGTAGTCATTTCAAAAAGACTTTTGAAATGTTTCTGAGAAATTTATTTATTTTTTCCTCCCCCCAAAACATTTCTGTAAAATATGCCTTTTAGTACATGGCTTTAAAGCATCAAATGCCTGAACTCAAAGGGCTGTCTCCCTGGTGTCTCTGCTGGAAGAGCACAGCGGTCTGGGGGTGATGTTTTTCACCAATGCCCGTTTCTTTTGGATCTATTCTCAGGCCCAAGGGAGGTCTTTTTACTTTGATCACACGAGCAGATAGAACTGTCAAGTGGCAAAGTGCACTGGATGAAGATGTTTAGGATGAGTCTGGTCTTCAGGGTAGACATCGCACACATCTTCCTGCATATATGACATCAGAAAGCCTTGCGATTGATCAAGCTGATTTTTTGATGCGCTCTTCGGACAGGATCTACCTCCGGTGGCTTTTCGTGTCGGTGTAAATGGCAATAACCAGAACATTCAGCGCTGAGCTGACCCCAATCCATCAGTCAAAGCCCCTCCCTTCCCCTTCTCTTAACATCATTAGTTTCAGTCTTATTATGAGATTAGCAAACCGAGATTACTCGTCAGTTAAGAAATCAATAACACATGGTGGGAACTGGAAGGCTATATGATGCACAATGTTCTTTTAAGCTGCCCGAGTCATCCACAAGTACATAATGTTTACATATTAAATCAGTAAAGATAAGTGGCATTTCTTACTGATGTGGGGTAAGTATAGATCAAATCACACGGAGCCAGATTGACATATCATTCTCATACCTTGGACTGCAAATATGGTTATAGAGTCAAGAAATTTATTTAACAAGTCGCGAACTACTGGAGGCAATGAGCCCAATACACATTGATTCAAATAAAGAAACAGAGACAGACACATGTTAGATGGATAGAAACATTAGAGACTGAACATTAAGTAGAGGAAATGAAAGGGGGAGAGGAAGGGACAGGGTGAAGAGAGAAGAAAAAGAGATGACAAGGAGAGAGGGATGAAATGCACTGGAGTGAGAAAGTGGCAGAAAGAGAGGAGAGGAAGGATGGAGAACAAGATCAGATTTTGATAAACTAGATTAGAGAAGGCAAGATAAGAATTGAGTGACAGAAGAGAAAAGTCAAAATGGAAGGAGCAGGAAATGGGAGGAAAGAAAAAGCAGAGTAACTAGAAAGAAGAGGGACAGAAATAAGAGCAAGGGAGAGATTTAGAGCTGGAGGGAAATGGATGGAAGCAGAAAGACAGAGAAATTAAGAAAAGAAAGAAAAAATGACCCAGCAGATAAGAGCAGGTCAAATAAATGAACAGAAATTCATCAAATGAAAATAAATGACTTACTGTGGGCAGCGAAGAGGATGCAGAGAATCAGACAACAGTAGACAGCTTTCATGGTGCTGGTCTTCATCGTCCGTATGTTTGCGCAATGAGGAGCAGGTTGTTTTCTGTTAAACTTTTAATCCTAATCCAAGCAACCGCAAGGCTAATACCACTGCTCGGATGGACAAGGAGATTACAGGCTGACAGTGGAACCAGTGACTTCAGTCTCAGATAGTTCTCACGAGTGAGACAAGTCCAAGGAAGACACACACAGCACAGATGACCACTGGCCCGCCCCTGCCCCACCTCTCATCCTTACTCCTTTGCCCCGTCCCTCCTCCTCTCTCCCTCTACCCCGCCCTGCCTCTCCCCCTTGCCCCTTTGACCCATAACCAGGTCAAATCCTCATCCTTAACTCACTCAGCCTGTACGGAAACATCATTCTCAATGCATTGATGCGATACTGTGTGCTTCATGCCATTTAAGTTACGTTGTGATCATTTTGTGTATCCAAAAGAGAATCTTCTCTCTCCCACAATGCTCAGTAGCCCAGTACCCCAGATCTATCTTTTGTGCCAAGACATTCTTGAGAGAGTGGGGGCGGTAGACTGAAAACTAGGACATTTTGTTTTTGCTTTTCTTTCTGGGCACTGTTGAAGGGCCTTAATGTTTGCACTCACTGTTTTCTGCACGGGATCTTTCCAGCAGTTTAAGAAAGTTATGGGAAATTTCAGAGTTGAAAAACAGGGGAACTTATCTTGCTTCTGCTGTCAGGTACTGACTGACCTTTTATAAAATCATGGGTGACAACGCCATATGTTTTGCTGAAGATTCATAAAATAATCGTCAATGTAAAGCATAAGCAGTCGGTGAAATGTTCCCTCCCACGCATTTCACTCCATGACCCTCGCTTCACAAAAGAAGAAATGACTCAGCCATTCTCCAACCTGCACAAACTCACAGAAGTCGCAAATGAGAGGGAGATCTTAGATTATGAGCCACAATGGAGGACTATTATCAGCACAATAGAGTGTGCAATCACGGGGCTGAATGGGACGCTCTTAGATGGAAGGCAAGCAGATGTAGAGATAGGCAAATTGGTCGGCACGGTGAGCTCCTGATGGCATGCCCGGCCAATCAATCAGGCGCCTAGGCTTTGCTGCTAGGGCAAAAAAAAAAAAGAACAAAAAAAAAAACTGCTCATTCAGGACTAAAACTGTTTCTGAATCAGCTTTCTGTGTGTGTTTGAATTACTGATAAGACTTACACTGGTAAGTTATGTTATGTGCACACAAAACAGTGATGTTTAGTGTGGCACATCTCAAAGTCAGTGTGTTGCGTGCAGTATGTGTGGTGACTCGCTGTAACACTAGGCAAAGCCCAAGACTTCTGCTGTGTGTTCAGGACCCACAGGAAAGGAACATTGCATCTCTGTTTACTCTGTTAAAGCTATTTCTTACATTATGGTGATCTTAAGTAGGCCAACACAGGTGTACGACAGTAGTGTAGAGAGAGACAGAGTGTGTGTGTGTGTGTGTGTGTGTGTGTGTGTGTAAGAGCGCAAGAACAGAAGTGCCAATGTTTGTATTGCCATCTTTTATTGCACTTTTAAAGCCTGTTTCCACCCAGGGCAAAATTCCATCCTGACCCATCCATATTAAATTAATCAAATCAGAATCAGAGAATCAGAACAATAACCAGAAAATGAATTATTATCATTATTAAAATAATAAAATAAATTTCCCTGTTTCTTTCTTTATGGAAGCAAAGAAACAAACACACAAAAAATATCTACAAAATTACACCAAGGTTGTGGAATAACTGACAGAATACAATATCAAAAAACTCTGGTGTCTTCCTATCTGATCATCTGCCTAAATTTTTATTTACAAAAAGAAGATACTCTTTCATCTACTACATGCAATTGTTATAATTAATATGTTTATCATTATAATTAATAGCAATTTTATAATGAATGTATGAATGATTAAATTAATGGATGAGTTGATTAGTCTAGAACATTTTTGTAACTTTTTTGATGAGACTTGTTGCTTTTCCTGGTTGAGAAGATGTTGCAGGTGTTTGCAGTCTGTCTCTCCAGTGGTTGCCAGGACAACATTAATTGTGATGACCTCATCCTTGATCTTACACAAGACCCCTGATACAGGAAACTTGATACAAATTGAACACAAGAAGGAAAAACAAACCGGAACCAAAAACAGTGAATCCATTGTCCGGTAGCCATCGCCCCTTCCTGTAGGAGGCGCTGCTGCTCAAATACTCAAGTCTCCCAGTAAAGAAAGTTCAGTGGAGTAAGAGAAAAGGGACCTGTCCGACTCCATCAGGCAGTCTGTCCATCTGTCCAGGAGATATTCAAACGGAGAGAAAGCGAAAGGACTCCTGCCTCTCTTTCCACCCCCTCTCTTCACCTCTTTTTGCTCCTGGGTAAATGGGCAGGGTGTGCCAGTGAGTGGCCAAACAGCTGAGCAACAGCAAGCTAGCTCTTCCCCATCTTGGAGATGAGTTCATCGCAGATCTTGGTCAGTTCCTCAATCTCTTTGTTCTGTGGGAGGAACAGACAAACAGCAAAAAGTCACTCATATGGAAGAAATGTCATCTTCCCAGTTATTTGCGAGTGTGTGTACTTGCACTTACTTATGCACATACACATGCACACACATGCCCACACACACACAGGCACACACTGACCTTCTGCTCGAGGGTACGCTCCAGGGACTCCACCTTCATCTGCTCCTTGCGAAGGCTGGCCTGGTAGGCGGCCTGCTCCTGCTTCGCTTTGGCTCGAACCTGCGCAATGTCTGCGTTCGCCCTGGGGGGACACCGCAAGAGCACGCGTGCGGGTGAGGGTTTCAGACGTGGCGCAGAATAACACAAAGCAGCATCATCGCTCCTCTGGGGCAGTCATGCCTGCGGCTCATTTTTCAGTCCTTCCTGGGAGGGGTATTCTGACACTGCGCAGATGCGTATCTAGACAGACTCCATTTTTTGTGGAATCTGAATAATGCTTTTTTGTTGGACCCCATTTACCCTCCAGACCACCCGCTGAATTTCCCTGCTGGACATGCTATCACATACCCGAATAAGCTGGGAAGGCTTTGACATTTATTTCTGAAATAGGCCTTCTAATTTGCTGATTTAACATATGCTAAACTGTTCAGATGAAACCCAGGGAGATATCTGCTCTTGCAGACAGTGGAATGAGTGTGTGAGGGTGCGATTTTTGGCAGAGTGAATGTGTGAGGGTGCGATTTTGGGCAGAGTGAGCGTGGGAGTGTGTGTGCGGTTTTGGGCAGAGTGAGCGTGGGCGTGTGCGGTTTCGGGCAGGGAAGGGAGAAGGGCGATCCTCACTTGTCCAGTTTCTCCTCGGCGTGGATCTTCAGGGCCTGGTATCGCTGCTCCTCCTTACGCACTCGGGACAGGTACTCCTGCGCGCACTTCTTCAGAACCTCCTCATTCTGGATGGGGGGGGGGGGGGGGGGGGGGTAGAGATGGGTCATACGGATAAGGGCTGAGGACAGATACAGGAGTGTGTGGACAGCTCGGTGCAGGTAAAGGTGAATATAAGCACATACACAGGCGTATATAGACAGCTCACCTTACGGAAGCCCTCCAGGACATCCTTCATCTTCTCATATCGGCGAAACAGGTCCGCCAGAGACTTCTCCACTGAGTTGAGGTCAGCCAGAGCCTGGTCCTTTTCTAGGATCAGCTGCTGGATGGTGTGATGGGACAGAGACTTCTCCCGCTGTTCATCCTCTGATATACATGCACACACACATCCAGAGATATTAGTCTGCAATACGAACCCCCACTGTCTCTTTATCACATGCACACACACGCACGTGCACGCTCACACGCGCGCACACACACACACACAGATCTAGAGATATTAGACTACAAACAGACCCCCACTCTATTTATCCCATACGCACAAGCACACAGAAACACACAAGCACATATTTACAACAGTTTTCTAAATAAAAGTAAAACATATCTAAATCAAATTGTAACTAAGACATTCAGTTATTCAGTAATGTAATTTGCCAAGCCATTCTTAAATGAAGTACACAGTAGAGTTGTAAATTGTTAACACATTGAAAAAGCAACATATTAAGACAAAATATATGCTGGTAAATGTAAGGCTACATTGAATTTTTATTAATAACATTTTGATTAAAATGGTGTTGTAGAGGATGGTTGTTTGGGCTGCAGTGCTGCTGGTCTCATAGCCCTGTGATGATGTAATGCATGCAGATGAGACACACACTGAATGATTGGAAAATCAAACAAACTGGAAGGATAGACAGCCTTGATGATTGGCCAGAAGGGCCTGCGGGCGAGTGACCTCTCAGTATTGGAGGACATCGGTGCTTAAGACAGCTCCGCCCCCCAGCAACTTTCTCTTTCCTAGTGAAAGACTTAGTAAAAGAACCACCTATTGACACTTGCTAATTCCTGCTAATTGTTTAAGAAACTTTGATGCCTTGCTTGGATTGAAGGTGCCAAGGTTTCTTTAAAAAAATAAAAAAAGTAGAAACTCACTATGAATGCTATGTATTCGACCGTCTGGGTCTATCCTAAAACAATGTCTATTGTCTGTGCAAGACAGAAGTGGGGTTAAATGGAGTTCAGTTACAGGAGTTGTCTTGGAGACAGAAATCAGAACGTGTTAACTTGACAGCACATTACATTCATGCTGATTGGCTAATTACAGCTGTCATTGTGACATGATGACTGAAGACAGGTGAAGTCCTAAGAATACAGAAACTGCACGATATGATGTCATTTTACTTTTTGAGACCCAGCAACCACAAAATATTACAAAATAATGAAAGACAGAAATAAAACAATAAAAATGCAGCTGATCGGAGGCAGACACACGATAGACAGATTTCACTTTTTTCGCCCCTCAGTCTGAAGCGTGTGGATTAAACATAAATGCACAATAATTTACTTACCAGGCATGCCTGATTGGTTTATCAAAGAGTTAGGAGCAAAGATGGAAAAAGAAAAGAAGGGTCCGCGTTAAGTCAAGCCAGAATGGTGGGATGGAGAAATGGAGGTATGGAGGAATGGCAGGGTGGAGGAAGGGAAGGAAGGATGAAGTGATTCATGGAAGACGACAGCAAGTTAGAAAAGATAAAGAAACAAGCTTGTGCAATGAAAATGTGGAAAGGAAATTAGATTAAAAGATAAGAAGTACAAGAACTTCCATAGCAAGGAATGGTGCAAAAAGAGAGAGGCGAACAGGAAGTAGAAAAGCAGTTTTCATAATGAAAGTGGAGAAGAATCTGGCAGTGATCATGATGACAAAAAAGATGCTGTGCGAGCATAGTCAGTTTTCAAAAAAAAAAAAAAGAAGATGCTTTTACATTGTGAGAGGTACATTACTGAGGAAACCAAACATTGCACACAGTCACATAACACCTGTTCCCAGACAGAAATCTCACTCAGGCACTCTCACTGACACCAGTCCTCCTGCACTGTTAACCTAATGACGCGCGAGGGCTACTGGGGTATCAAGCACATTTTGAAATCAATCATGGCAGAGGTAAGACAGGAAAGCAGGCAAACAAACTTTGGCTTTGCATTTGGAATCTACTGTATCAGGACTTTCTGAAGTCTTCGTGTGCCTGCCATTTTTTTTTTTTCTAAAGCTAAAAATACTGGTTTATTTCCAAAGGGTAACAGATTTTCTTTGAGAGAGATAGAGAGGTGTAGAGAGAGATAGAGAGAGAGAGAGAGAAAGAGAGATTCACTGTGGAATGTGGGCACAGGGTTGCCAGGGAAACAGATGCTCACCTATCATCTGTGCAATGGTCTTCTCATACTCCGCCACTATCCTCCTGCAGAACAACAAAGCAGCACAGGCTGTCACTCAGACAGGCAAACAGCTGGACTCATCTTACATCACACTACATTACATCACACTACTGGCATTTGGCAGGCGCTCTCATCCAGAACGACTTACAATAACAAGATAAGAGCATAAATTGGGGTTAGGAGCAGCAGTGACCCTAAAGGTGGGAGATAAATTATAAAAAAATAACCATTTTATGGCCCATTTTGTTTTTCAATTTGACCATTTAAATTCTAGTCTTTTGCTCTCAGTAGACCACACTGGTTCATGCAGACCTGCCATAAATGCTCATTTTCAAACACGCTCAGCTTTCTGTTAATTAAGTCTGAGCTGACTGTTAATTGAACTAAATTAGCCAAAATATAACACACATTTCTGTTGGGTTTTTCTTTTGTCATAGATATGAATTATTACTCTAATAGAAGAAGATGATCATTTCTGATTTTAGGTTCATTTGAGGCTTTTAAAAACCTTGCACTACAACAAGTAACTGGAATGATTATTAATCATAACTGAGACAGCTGGATTTTGTTTGCTCACATAATTTTGCAGAGATTTCCAAAAAAAATAAGCTGAACAAACAACTCCGATTTATCTTCATATTACTCTTGCACAATCACAGCAGTACATTTATTTCAAAAAACAATTTACAGCAGATTGAATTTGACCTAAGTCATAAAAATCAGCATTCAGTTAACAGTTCAGTCAAGCCCAATTAGCAAACTCTACAGTACAGAACACAACTGGAACACAAACCGGGATGTACAGCCCTAACCTAAATCCAACCCAGAATCCCGCCTGAACATTCCTAAAAATAAACAGCCAATGAGACGGATGGGAGCTCAGTTGCTCAGGCTACGCAGGGCCTGCGTTTCGGTGATTCTGCACAGCTCTGCATACTGGGTGGTTACGTTCTTCACCCCGCGTTCCTGGGCCCTGCGGTTCGGGCTCGAGGGAGACTGTGAGCGGGCTTGCCTGGAAGAGCACGTTGGCGGAATGGTAATTGGATGGATTAATAATGCTTTAAAGAGCCTCTTAGCCTGCACAGATCTTGAGGCTAATAAGCCTAACGCGCTAAGCACTCCCTTATCCACATTGACAGGGCCCGGCCATCTGGCACGTGCACAACAGCCCACCCCTGCTGCTGCTTCTGAGGGTGGGGTGGAAAATGGGGGCTGACAAGAAGATTTTTGGCTCTGTTTCTTTTATTTTTATTTTTTTTTAGCAGTCACAAAAACCACAGGGGAAGACCAAACTAACAATCACACATTCTTCCAGCGCGTTACAGAAAGCAACGGCCCGTTTCAGATGAGAACTCATGCAGGACTTTTGTGTACTGCTGTCCTCCCGAACCACATCGCATTGGCTGAGCTCCAGCTGAAGTCCTCACAGTGCTTCTGAAATGTGTCTCAGCAGCATGGCAAGAAGGCTTTGCAAGAAACTGAATCTGAGGTGGCAGCGTTTCTTTTTTCACATTCCTGTCAACCCTGTGAGGATGTCACACCTCATCCTAACCCGAACCTCAGTTACTACAGAAGAAGAATGCAGAAACGTTGCACAACTGACAGGGATGGATTGAAGCAGGGACAGGATGAGTCACCCTCCCTACGGAACCAAATCTCTTTCTGTAACCCATAATCCCATTCTCTTTATCCCCACCCCACTGCCAAGTCATGTGCACAAGTGCAATCTTTAATGAGCTTGGGGTACAGATGAAGATAAAAAGAGATTAATAGACAGACAGATGTTAATGAATAATTATTATTTAATTGTTATTTAAAAAGAACAGCAGCACAAGAGGTTCCTCAACTTAAAACATGCAAGTCTTAGTACAAATTGTTTGTGACCAATAAAATAAAAAGAAGTTCTGCTGTGGAATGTCACAATAAAATTGAATTTATGTTGTTTACATTTCATGGATCTAATTGCAATGGGTGATGTACGGCAGCCATTTTGCATCAGAATGTTTGCTGAGCTGGAGAGGGAGCGATTTATTTTAACCAATTATACTGAGGGATGATTAGGTTGAGACTCCAGATCGGGAACACCAGGGAACACCCCTACCGTTTGCGATAAGTGCCCTGGGATTTTAAAATCATGGTCGGAATCTTGGTTTCATTGCTCATCTGAGCGTTGTGTTCAGGCAGAGCATCCCCACCACCCCACAGGAGACACGCAGCCTCGCTGATGCAGATTCAGTGAAAAACACGCCTGTAGAACCTGAGACGCGGCCTCACCTCATTTCCACAACTTCCTGCCGGCTCTCCTCGTACTTCCTCTGCCACTCCACTACTTCCTGCTCCTTGGCCACAATCTGAGGAGGAGCACATGACAGTGTGAACTGACTGATCAGCCATATCTCAGGAACCTTACAGATACTGCATATGATATCCTCCTGAGACCCAGAAAAAAAAGTTTTTACAGTATTTGACATAATACTTGGATGACTAAATATGTTGCAGTGAGAAAAATGTCCATTGTGAATCTTGAATGGATGAAAGAAGTTAGTGAACTGATCTGCATTTAGCCTAAAGTCTGAAGTAAATGAAGGCAATGATCCTCTTTTTAAAATCATCATTATTTACTCATATTATTCATCTGAGAATAGGGCTCATGTAATGGGGGTCAGCTGATGGGTGGTTTGAGGGAACCTGTGATGAACTCTGTCCTGGCGGTGGCAGGGTGATTGACGGGTACAATACCTCCTCTCGTGCGATGCCCAGGGAGTGGTCCAGATCGGGGGGCAGGTAGGAGCTGCCCACCCCCTCACTGTACCCGGATCGAGAGTACAGGGGCCCCTTGGACACTGAGTCAGCGGAGGACGTGACCTCTCTCTGCTGGGGGGGACAGGGAAGCAAAGCATATTAGTCAAATTATCATATGCCACACACACACATGCACATACGCGTATAGTCACGTAGAACACACAGGTCAAGAGGAAAAGCCAAACCAAACCAAAAATCAGCACGGTGAGTTAACAAACAGCAATCCCAAAATGCAACAGGCTTTCTCATGTAAGCGTTTCACGCCACCAAACACCTCCAGTCTTCGCTGTGTGAATCTGAGGTGCTTAGGCACCATTGCAGCTGGGCACAGACACGGCCTGCAATGGCCTCTAGTGTGGTACACCTGCGCACCACACCTGCTCTCTTGGGATTGGCTGCTGAGTGCGATGGGTTTTGAGATCGGGTCCAAGCAGGAGAGAGGGGGAGCTGGGTGGAACTGCATCTGGAAGGGGTGGGGAGGTGGGTGGGTGTGATATCTGTCCTGTGTTAGTATGATATCCTGGGCTGCATCACAGGGGAACGTCAAAGGTCAAAGTTCAGCCTGTCACTGTTTGTGGCTGATAGAGAACAATAGCTGTTTACCCTGCAGCCTTCCCAGTCTTTAGTACCTGCATTTACCAGAAGACTTGTCTTTAAAATGGAGACACTAATATGCAATTATCAGGACACATGCTCCAGGGTAAATGATCACCAGGGTTTTCTGTGCTGGTATCATTGTCTAACATATTTTTGAGTGCTGAGATGTGATACATATAAGCGCTTTCATAGTTTGGGATCACTTTCCCAGTTCTGAAAAAGTATGAATTCTGTAGTACACTGGCAGCCTCTGTCCACATGCAGATTGGGTAAATACATGCTAATGACATTAAGCAATGAATGCCACTTGTCACTTGCCCAGTGTACGCTAGCTAAAACACAACAGACACAATCAGAGGGACCCAGGGCACAGTGTTTAGTCTGCGAAAATAACTGAATCTGAATTTAATCATTTTAGAACCTCAACACTTCTGCACCTGGAGTCTGAGGCATAGGGGGGAGACAAACTGTGTGGGGCAGCTGGGGTGTGAGGGGAGAAAAAGAAAAGGGAAAGAATAATAAAGATAATAATAAAAAAAGATAAATAAAAGATACAATTCAAGATCCAAGACAAGGGAGAGAGGGAACACAGAAAGGGATATCCACTAAAATTTATTCTGAAAACATCATGGTATCCCCACAGTGTCTTTTTTGCATTGAGAAAACAATAGTAAAGGTTTACTGTATGTTCTCATTACAGGTCTACTGAAGGGATGAAAATAACTATTCAATGTACAGTATGCATGTACTCTTTGAAGAAGCATTGCCAAATGTTTACGTTGTGTACACTTACAACTCTGTTGAAGGAACATAAAGCTTTACAGTATTCGAGACTACAGTGTTACAGAAAAATAGCATGTGTTGTTGTTGTTGTCACACAGTTTAACAGTTTATTAACACCTCTATGTCAAGATATCTAATGGGAACAATGCAGAAAATAGCTATTCTATTTTCATAATGTGAAGCCTATTTCTGTCTTTATTTCATGCCCAAGGCACACAGAAACCAGCTTAACACCTCTGGTCTATGAGGTCAAAGCAATAGCCTGGGTTCCATTTCTGATGCTGTTGCTATGACAACATACTTTAATCCTGGGATTATGCTGGGGTCACGGTGCAGTCCCACTCCTAACACCCCAGCGATGACAGAACCTGTCAGAGATTACACGGCCTCTGACACTGCACAGGATGGGTCAAGGGGGCGGGTTTGGAGTTTAAGCTCATGTAAGAAGCATCTCGTGATCTGTTCTGAACTTCCCACCTCTTGAGGGGTCTCTTAAGGGGAGAGGGCATATGTGCGTGTGTGTGTGTGTGTGTGTGTGTGTGTGCTGTACAGTATGTATGTGTGTGCTGCATTTGTGTGTGTGTGTGTGTGTGTGTGTGTGTGTGTGCGCGCATTTGTGTGTGTGTGTGTGTGTGTGTGCTGTATGTGTAGATGTGCGTGTGTGTGTGTGTGTGTGTGTGTGTGTGTGTGTGCGTGCGTGTGCACCTGCATGTGTTTGTGTGTGTGCATGTGTGTGTGAGTGTGTGTGCTATATGTGCATGCTCTTAGCACACTATCTGGGAGTAGAACGCAAGTTGCATAAGCTAAGCTGCTGGACAGACAGCCAGCCACTCCCCCCCCCCCCCATGTTGTGCAGCTGGGGCACTCCCAGAACGTGCCGACCCCCCTCCAAACTCGGGGGCAGGATTATGGTAATGGGACTACAGTAAGCGAGTGATATTATTACCCACCCTACACAGCGTGACTGTGGACAGGTCATCTCAGAGCTAATGTTGATTAGCATGCCATTGTTCTCTGGGCTCAGAACGTGCTAAGTGTATGCTGACACAACACGTGACTCCTCAGGGCTGTGAGTCTATTCTTGAGTCATGGAACACTGCATGGAACATGCCGCAGTTCCGTAGTTAAGCATTTGAAATAATGATAGAACTAATAATGAGGAAGTGGACTTCATTGGGAAAAACTTTATGATCTTTATGATCTACACCATGCCACAGGAATGTTATCCAAATGTAATGTGGTTGGTTTGGAATAAGGCTGGACTTTGGTATGGGGGTAAACAGTAATGGGGCTGGTTTTTCGATGGGGGCGGGGGGGGGGGGGGGGGGGGGTTAGGGGGGCAGAGGTGGGGTGCAGGGGGCAGGAGATTGGGTTAATTGGGCCTCTTACTTTGGCAATCTGTGAGCCGATGAGATTCCATCGGCGAGGAAAAGGCTTTTGGAGGCGTGACTGTGGGGCGTGAGAGATGAGACTGGAGATGAGATGGATGATTGGGTGTGGAGCACAACGAGATGGCATGTTTCTCACTGAGAGGGCTACTAGCACCCTGCGAGCCTGACCAGGAATACGCGAGTATAAATAATGCATGGATGGATGGATGGACAGCATCTAGTACTCATTCTATTGCTGCTACTGCCACTACCAGTCCAGCTACTACTGCAACTGAATGGGAACCACTGACTCATATGTGCTGTTATAATGAGACTCTTGATCAGATTTGATTTCCATGATCTTCCATGGTCTGATAAACTGAGAGGAAGAGAGAGGTAGGAGAGAGGGAAAGAGCGATTGGGGACAAAAGATTGGGGAGGAAGAGCGAGGGTGAGAGGGGGAGGAAAAAGGCGAGGAAGTGGGCTGGTTGAGAAACAACATAGCTCAAGAAGAGAGAGGGAAGGTTAATCTGTGAATGAGAGAACAGACATTCTCCTGGCCTGTGAAGTTCAGAGCAGCAGTTTCTCTCTATCTCTTTCACACACACAGGAAGGAACTGACAGAAAATCACCATGGAAACTGCTGCAGCAGCCCGCAATGCTACGCAGTGAAGTGGCCCACTAAAACCTTCTTCCGTTCCGTACAGGTGACAGACTGTTCGCCATGAACGCCAGCTAACACATGAAGCCACCATACCGCCTGAGGCTTCGACAGCGCCATACCCCGAGGGGTATAATTTCATTTCAGCGGCAGAAAAATACACATTTAAACTATTCGAAATCAGTGGGAGCCGTGTCGCCATGTCTTGAAGCCAAGCCGTAGTGAACATAAGCAAGTTTTCAGTGGTATGATGCAGATTGATATTTCTGTAGTAGGCCGTACAATCCAGATGGGGGCAAAACAGCCCCCCTCAAACCACTGCCCCACCGCAACACCACCCAACACACACACACACACACACACCTCAAAGACCAGATGTAATAGGGGCAGTGGTGGTCAATGCTGCTCACAATGTTTCTACTGCTTAATGATGTGACTGGGCATATCATATTGCCCTTTTCGTGTGTCTAACTCATGTGGTTCAAGCTGACACTATAGACTGTGGGTGCACTGCATATCTACAGACAGGCGAACATCTTTGGCCAGCAGGGTTAGTCAGGGAGTCAGGGAGTCATGATCCAGTCAATAAACAAGAATGTGACATGGGATTGGGCAATAAATAAAGTTTCTCTATGCGATCCATATTTCTGACTAATACTGCCACAGAGGCCACTGTGGCTGCCTTTAGTCAGCCAGCAAGACACCTCTCATAGATCATCTACGGTACATTAGCCATGAGGTTAATATAATCAGGCCCTGAACGCAACATCCCAAGTCACCTTGATGTTTGCTAATGCTTCTCCTGTCCAGGCAACATGCAGGGATCTCACAAAGGCCTGAACGGAGGAGACACACTTCATCCGCCAATCAGGAGCGAGGGTCAAACACGGGAGGAGCCAATGGCCAACCGGGGACAAGCCGGGTTAGAGATGCAACATGGGGAGAATCTGGAGATGATGCAGAGCACTCCCATGTTCGCTAGGTCGCTAGGGCAACGGGGCGCGCGCTCACATCGACGCCGCGGCTGTGGGGTTTAGTAGGGAAGGCGATGGGCGGCCAAGGCCGGACGCATACACACGCACGCGTGCATGCACGCACACGGGCGCAGCCGGCGCAGGCTGGCGCAGGCTGGCGCAGGCTGGCCGGGCTCAGTACCTCGGGGATTACACAGGACAGGGAGGGACTCTGGGAGATTTTTTGGGCTACTTGCAGAGCCTCTATCCTCAGGGCTGCGAGCACCAGCTCCTCCTGGGGCGCGAGGAGTGGGGAAGAGGGGTGTGGCCCAGTGGGGTGAGGGGAGGAGAGAGGGGTTAAAGCACAGACTCGGTGTCGCAACACTGGGCATGCCCAAACACTCTGCACCCCCCCAACACCATTCAATCAATTACAAACACTGCCCCTCACATCATCCAGTGAACATTTTCACAGATCCTCCCACCTCTCTCTCTCTCTCTTTCTCTCTCTCTCACACACACACACACACACACACATTCACACGCACAGTGCAGCTAACTCCCTAGAATAGTAGGAAGAGGAAAAACAAGAAAGGAATGCGGAGCGCGATGGAGAAGAAGGAGAGGACCGCGGAGCGCCAGCTCTGTGCGACGCCAGACAGACGCTCAAAGGGGAGGGGCCGTGGGAGAGCTCAAAGGGGAGGGGCCAGCAGGTTCCCCTGTACACACCTGCAGCTTCTGAGCAAACGCGGTGGGGTTGGTCTCGGCCAGGTCGGGCTCCAGGTACTGCAGTGGCCCCCCCGACTCAGACAGTCTGTCTAAAAGCGGGATGTCAGCAGGGTCCACGGGGCCTTGGGGAGGGGTCTACAGGTGGGTTGGTGGGCGGAGGGGGGGGGGCACGGTCAGCAGAGCAAAGCCAGCTATTGTACAATACAGCAGCCGAGTCTCACACAGGTAGGACTGCGTGAAGTCGGACAGGTATTGCATATATATATATATATACATACTGTGCATAAACATCTGTTGAGCAAACAATAGCTGCAATAAAAATGAACATGTAAATGAGCATGTGTGCATACCATCTGCACTGAACAATGTGCAAATCAAAAATGGGAAATCAACAAGCCCACTAAATCAGACACCAGGTTCTCTTTGACAAATATGAAAGACCGTCTCCCTCTAGTGGCTATAATGAAACATAGCATGCTGGAGAGGCTGTGCTTGCCCAGGGCTCGAACACCTACAGCACAGAATTCTTAAAGCAGACAAATATTTAAAAAAAACATTTTTTTTTAGACTTTATAATCTATTGTCTTTCAGTGGTATTGCAATTGTTAGTGGTTGGGTTTTATAGATCCTTTGCAGGGATTGTACAATGAAAATCTGAACACCCCCCAAAGCAAAATCATAACTTGTCTACTGGTCAACTCCTGTGTATTGTCGGGGGGGGCAGGTTTCGGTTAGCGGGTCTACTCACCATTCTGTCCCTCTCAGAGCTGGAAATGGGGTTCAGTGATTCGCTCTCCCGATTTCGACTCTTTTCTGCCCCCATGGGGTCCAGACTCCCCCGAGACGACAGCACCGGGGATTTACCCCCTGCAGAGATCTGAGCCTCCATCTCCTCAAAACTCCTGCAGAGAGAGGGAGAGAGAGAGGGAGAGAGATAGAGATAGAGATTGAGTTACAGTTCTATAGAAGGCTTTGTGCTATGTGTGTGTTTGTGTGTGAGCAGATATGTAGCTAGGGGCGTGGCTGGGGTTTTGTGTTTGAACTCCCCCCCCCTCCCCCCATGTGGTGAAGTAAAATAAAATATGAGAAAGTTGACCATGAAGAACTGACCCCCCTCCCCCCCCAGTTGATAGCTTTTTCCAGTCTTAACTTCGTCACTTCAGTGTGGAATTTCGAACCTCCACCCCTGAATTCCAAGCTATGTCACTGTGAGCAATTACATGTCCGTATGTGCATGTACGTGCATGTATTGTACATATGTTTGTGGGTGTGTGTGTGTGTGTGTGTGTGTGTGTGTGTGTGTAATTAAAGCGTGTTTGTACCCTGTGCAGGGGGAACTGGGTTCGGATCCCCGCATGCCAGAGCTCTTGTTGGGGGTGTCTGCCACCGAGTCCAACTTCAAGTACAGAGACGGCTTCTTCACAGAGAGAGGCTGGAACAAACACAAGTTCAGTTACATCAGCTCCGCCTATCACCTCTGTAGGAACAGGACATTGGTGATTTCATTGGAAAGTATTCACACATCAACAACACCATTTATTTATTTATTTATTGTCTGTGTTCATGGCAACACGACTGTTTATCTACATGTATGTCTGTCATGCCTGTCTGTGGATACTCACAGGGCTAGAGGAGCCAAGTTTCTCCATATACTCAATCTCGTAGTCTGTCACTGAGGATGAAAAGAGAAAGAAAATGAGGAGGAGAAGGAAGAAGGGGGAGGGTATGGTGGGAATGTTGGGGGGAAGAAGAGAAGGAAGAGAAAGAGAGAAAAGGGGATAAGTGACACACAAAAAGCAAAGTCTTCAGCCATCAAATCCAGTCTATTTACTGCACATGATGCACAGAACATGGTTTTCACTACAGCTTGATCAGCATGCTGTGGCGGGGGGGCGGGGGGGGCGGGGGGGGGGGGGTATGGCTGTACTGGTGACACTGCATGGGAAATCTGTTGTTCTGTCATCAGCTTTTCGTGACCCAGTTTAGACTGATATGCCTCTTGACTTGGGCAAGGCAGATTAACATAGGGTCAGAGGTCACAGAGGGGACAGGCCAATCAGCTGGGACCAGGAACAAACACATTGATTGTGCTGCTGATGACGTCATCATCCTGTTGTACTGTATCTCCTCCTATTTGGAGCATGAGACCCATAGCATGTGGACTGTTTCAGTTATACTCTCTCTCTCCCTCTCTCTCTCTCTCTCTATCTCTCTCTCTCTCTCTATCTCTCTCTCTCACACACACACACGCACATGCACACACAAGCATTTGTCAGGAATGTACCGTATGACTGCAGTACAGTATGTGTAAATTAGTTTTGCACCAGGATTTATGATTAGCGGTATGATTCATTTACAAACACTGAACACATTAAGTCAAAGTCATATGACCCCTATGAGTCAACAGACACGATGAAGTGAACTCGGAGAACGAGCCCTGTGACAGGCAGGACCCGACCCACACTGTGCTGAATGTACACTCCTCCCCTCCACCTCCTCTACACTCAGCAACAAAGTCACACATTTCTGCCCTCCGTTCATTATCCTCAGTTACCCAAGACTTTTCTGTCTATTAGCAGTAACTCTTCAAAAAACAGTTTCTGTTTAGCCCATAATTTTAGTTGTACTACTATTATAGTAAAGATAGTAGCAATAGTAGTAGTAGTAGTTGTTATCATTATTATTACAGATATTTCAACTAAAACAAGACCTAATTTTGATTATTGATAAATCATTTTGATTAGGAAATGACATATAGTAACTTTTTATTATTTTTAAATACCAATGCTGAAATTAATATAAAAAAAAAACAAAGATAGTAGAAACACAGAAAGGATCTGCATGTGCCAGCACTCCAATAAATAACATTTTTAACTTTAAAAAGTCGTGTCGATAATCACATTTGATCTTGTTTTTTTTTTTTTACCACAATAGAACAGTTAAAAAGCAACAACAACAAAAAAACATCTACGGGTTTTCTGCAGAAATGGATAACAAGGAGGGTTTTCTTAAATACATAAGGTCAGCTGTCCATACATACATAAAGGTTAGATGAGGACTCACTCAGGGTGGAAAAAGCCAGTCCAAACGCAGCTGAGTTTCATTATTAAGCACTAAGAGAGTAGTTGTTAGAAAGCTTGGTTGTCAAGTTTGGTTGCGTGGGTGGGGAGAGAGTGAGTGGCAGAGTGAGACAATAGCACATTGAGTGTGTGAGTGTGTGGGCTCTGTGACATCACTGTTCTCTTTTTACATGAATTCCAGTTCCACAATCATGCTACCAAGAGACTGGGTGAAAAAGATGATGTCACAATGGAGTCCCTAAGCTGAAAACAGAACTACATGCATGTGCACATGCGCTTGGATAGACACAAGCATGCAGTCACGCCTCCCCTCACCGTGCTGCTGTGGGGGCAAGCTGTTCTCATTGACAAAGGCAGTGAGGTCAGAGGGCTGGGGGTAGTCCGGGGCGTCAGAGGTCAGCTCCGCCTCCACGCCATGAAGAGTTGCCCACTTCTGATTGGTGGAGCAGGCGAGCTTCTCCTCGTCGGTGGCGTGGTCGTCCTGTGGGATGTCGAGGGGCGTGGGGTCCTGCGAATGGTCATGGGGGGTCATGGCAAGCGAGAAACACACAGGACACAACTGTAGTGGTATGGGGTGAAGATACGAAATGATTTTACCTTGTTAGAGTCCACCATCACAGCAACACAGATCAAACAATTTAATTCTGTTCACTTACAATACATGGATAGGGTCATGAAGAGGTACAAACAGAATGCAAATGAAAATGTGTTCAGATACAGAGGTTTCGATTTTAACGATAAATTGGACAGGCAACTAGAAAAGACAGGTGAACAGAGTTACTGATGTGAAGATGTAGGTTGACAGAACTGGGGATGGGACAGGTGAATGGGAAAAAGGAGACAGGTAGACTGAGGTGCAGGTGAATAGAAAGACAGTGAGGTAAATGGGGGACAGGTGAACAGGGCGACAGGTAGACTGAGGTGCAGGTGAATAGAAAGGCAGTGAGGTGAACGGGGGACAGGTGAACAGGGAGACCGGTAGACTGAGGTACAGGTGAACAGGGTCACAGGGAAATGTGAATGAAGGACAGGGTGTGTGTAAGACCTACCTGTGACGCTGCCTCAGACATGGGGGACCTCTTCGGAGACTTCTTCACTCTGAATGTGTTACTGAAAGACAAGAGAGAGAGGGCCAATGAGAAGTGACCACTGACTGACTGCTGAAGCAGCCTGGACTGAATCTATTCCCTACATTCACTGCTTACTTCCACCTACGTCTTCTTCGGGACTGTCTATAAACATATGTACAGTAAATGCACTGATACACTGATAATGCACTGCTAGAGAATCAGATAACTCACCTCTGATTCTCACACTAAACACTATGTTTAAGCTGCTGACACTGATCTGGGTACTGTGTGTGGAAGTGCTGTCTCTCTACGTTCTAACCACATAGCCTTCAGGAACACGAGCGGCCGGCAACCGTTGTCACGAAAACAGTAGACAGGTTCTGAATCCCCGGCTGCATTCACATAGGGGATTCAAAACCAGCCACGGCTAAGCCACCGGGTAACCATGGTTACCCAGCTCCCCCAGCCACATCCCTCACTACCAGTCCCCAGAAATAGAGTTCCTTCGCCTGACAAAACCCTCACGGTGTGACACAGATACATACCTGGGGAACTGAAGGGGTGAAACGTTTGAAAGGGGAAAGGATTCGAGCAGGACGAATTGGAATTAAAGAGAAGGAGGAGTCAGGTGTGAAAGGGAGGAAGTGACACAGGGGCAGTGACCTCACAGATGCTTAGCAGGATGGTGAGGTCAGTAGCATTATTATTGCTTGTTAATAAAAAGCAAGCGCATTGGTGTTATTCTGAGGGTGATGGAGGTTATTTGCAAGCATTAGCCTGGACAGTATATGCCACTAGCACTATTGACCTAGCAGTTTCTATCGGTGAGAAAAAGCCCTTTGCACTGATTGGTGCTAGCTCTCTCCTGTAGTACTGTGAGGCTGGGAAAATGTCAAATAGACTTGGTTTGCAGGAGGAGGGGCAGAGTGCTATTCAAGTGAGGTACCGTGCTCAAGGGTAGAACAGTAGTGTCCCAGCTGGGAATCAAACCTACAGCTCCACAAGCCCAAATCCCTAAAGCGTATACTACCTTGACAATGCAGCCTAGCAACAGAATAGCAAATATAAATACAAAAAATTGCAAAATAGCAATAAACATTATATATATTTTTTTTACTTAATATACAATAATAAGAGGAAATGGTAAAAAAATAAGAACATATAATACAAAAGCTGGAGTAACATTTTTCTTATTAGAAGAACAAATAAATTTAATGGCACATTTATTTAAATCATTGCCATGGGGATTCCTCAATCTTTACTCATAAACAGCGGCATTGGACAAAAAACATTACAGTATTCAGAGGTAATTCCTAGCCATTTCATAACCATAAGGCATTATAAAATAGCATCAAGGGACTTGTTTAGAAGAGGGTTCCATGGCAATGGTGAAGAATGACCCCCGCATTATGTATCCATAAACCCCCTGGTTTCTGCAAAGCAGCACAAAGGGAAGTTAATCTGGCTGCAAGGCATTTTCAGTTGGGCTCCATGATAGCACAGCTGCTGCTGGGAACAGCCCCTGCCACCAGAGGGAAGTTGGGGGTAAGGGCAGGGAGGTTTTCTGATTGGGTAGCATTTTGGTTAGAGGGGAGGAGCCAGCCAAACAGCAGACACTAAGTTCAGCCGGGATATTGATGTGTGTCGAACAGAAAAGAGAGAAAGGCATGGGTCAGTGGAAAGTAAATCTGGACTGTAAAATGTTTTTTGTCATGTGGAGCTATTTAGCCTTCGCTGTACTTACAACAGACAACACAGTGAGGACACATCGCTGAACATCCTGGGAGAACAGGAGAGCACACAGACAGAGAGGTGACAGACAGGCAGGAGACTCACACACAAACACACACACACACACACCCACACACACATATAAACACACACACACATGCACGCTCCCACACACACACAATATACAATATAGTAAATCAGAGTTCATTATTACAGTATGATAGAGAGGTGACAGACAGACAGAAAGGAGACACACACACACAAGCACAGGCGAACACACACACGCACACTCACATGCACACGCATCCTCAGAAAATACACAATAAAGCTAATCAAAGTTCATTATTACAAACCAGAATAGAACTGAAGCATATGGAAATTTTGTAACATTCAAATCGCTGAAAGAGAAGCTTTTAAAGTGTGTGAAGAGGTAGAGACATACAGAGAGAGAGAGAGAGACAGAGAGAGAGATGAGAGATGGAAAGATGAGAGTATAAAGAAGTATGTGCGTGAGACACTTCCTGTCATTTGTGAAACCGATGGGCAGTGTGTTACACATGAGGGTGGAAATGTAAAAATCCCATGCTTACGATTTAATGGGGGTCTTCTTCTTCTTGGCGGGTTTGTTCAGGTTTTGGTCCTCCAGTTCACTCAGGCTGTCATTGTCATTGGCAGAAACCTCAAAAGAGGCGGCGGAAGACTTAGGCGGCGAGCTCCCCATCTTATTGGATGGCTTGAAGGGGTCAACCGAGTCATCGAAACTGTCTGGGTCGAAACTGTAGGCGGGACGAGACAGGCGGGGCGAGTTGGGGATGCCCCCACCGGGGCAGAAGGGGTTGAAGTTGGGGTCCTCCCACTTGTTGGGGTCAAAGTTGTAAGAGGCCTTGGGGATGGGGGTGTCTTCGTCGTTTTGGGGCGGGGTGTTGTCCAGCTGCTCCGTGGGGGCGGGCGCGGCCTTCTTCACCCCCATCTTCGGCTTACGGAGGGGCATCTTGGCGCCTGGCTTCTTTCCCAGCTTTTTGGGAGGGGGGGTGGTTTCCTGGGGGGCCGATTCGCTCTCCTCAGAGTAGTCGAACTCCAGCCTGACCGACTGCCTCCGGTTCAGGGGCTGCTCCTCCGCGCTCCCTGCCGGGGCTGGGGGTGGGCCTGGAGGGGGCTCGTCCGGGCAAACAGGGGGGTCCGCTGCAGGGCGGACTGTCGGGGTGAAAGACACCCCCTTTCTCCCAAGCACAGGGGAGTTGGGTACTTTGCTACCTCCTGTACGGAAGGGGTCGATCCCCTCAAAGTTGTCCGGGTCCCAGTTGTAGGAGGCCTTGGGGAGTATGGGGGACTCCTCGTCTGGGACGGGGGGAAGAGGGGTGGTAGAGGCCGGGGGAGATGGCTGCCTCCGGATGGGAGGTGATGCCGGCGGTGGGAGTTTGGCCTCCTCCCTGGAGCTCACACTGTCCTGTGGATCTGGTTTGGGTGGAGCCTTGGTCTTCCTTAGGGTTCCTTTGGGACTGGGCCCGACGGAGCCTCCCTCCTCTTCCTCACGCTCTTTCTTCCTGAGCTCAGGGGTGGAGCCTGCGCTCTCTCCTGCGGTGCCCGGGGGGGTGGAGTTCTGCCGGGGGAGGGGCTTCTTCTTCAGAGAAGCGGGGCGGGGCTTCTTGGTCTTCCGCAGAGTCCCCGGCGCGCTCTCCGTCTCCACGCTGAAGGCTTCTGCTCGCAGATGGGGCGGCCGGTCCGCACCCCCTCCCGCTGTCCCGCCCTCCTGGGGGGCGCTGTCCAAGTCCCCCGCCTGAAGGCTGAGGGAGCGGGTCAGGGGGGACCTGCGGCGCCCGG
Organism: Anguilla anguilla; assembly: GCF_013347855.1. NCBI lineage: Eukaryota > Metazoa > Chordata > Actinopteri > Anguilliformes > Anguillidae > Anguilla > Anguilla anguilla. The sequence continues at coordinate 10,642,192 of NC_049218.1, forward strand.
CGCCGGGCTCCGGGCCCAGCGGCTGCTCCGGCTGCCCGGCTGCGAGGGCGTCGTTTCGGGCGGCGGCTGCCGCGGCGGCGATTACGTCGAGGTTGTAGGCGCCGCTGCTGGCGATGGGCTTGTCCTCGTCGAAAACGGTGGAGAAGGAGCGGCGCGGCGGCCGGAAGGCCGGGGTCTCAGAGACAGGCTCGCTGAGAGAAACGTCCGCAACAGAGGCGGTATCAGAGCAGAAACCTTGAGAGAGAGAGAGAGAGAGAGAGAGAGAGAGAGAGAGGGAGGGAGATAGAGAGAGAGAGAGAGAGAGAGAGAGAGAGAGAGAGAGAGAAATAAATAAAATAGATGAATAAATAAATTAAGAATTATGATTATATGTCATTAGGGGAGGTACATATATAGAACATACAGTCTGTACTTTGGTTATACAACACCAAATATTCGATAATGCCAACAAAGTTCATGAGAACTTGAATTTGAGTCTGAGAGAGGAAGCAGGCTGTAACAAAGGGAAGCAAGGAGCCAGAGACTGAGAGGAAGAGACAGAGAGATCCATTTCATTAATATATTCAGACAAATAGTATCACACTGTTGTATGAACAGGAGATTTTTTTAGATGTTTAAATTGTTAAACTGCCCATTGAAATATTCGAAGATGCATAACAAAGCATTAAAACAGTCTACAGTCAAGCATGCTCCATAGTGAATCCTCTCACATCTCCCAGCTCGATTAAAAATGAAATAGTAGAGCATGAATGCAGTTTGCATCCATGCAGAGCAGAAAGCAGAAATCAATTTAATGCTCCACAATAAGAGCGCACATTGAGTGCGACTGTGAGTGTACGTGTGTGTGTGAGAGCGAAAGTGAAATAAAAGACTGTGCAGCTGGTTAAAAGAGAGATTTAATTACGGTAATTAACGAAAGCTGCAGTATATAATGCCAGACTGTCAGAACGCAATGCCATGAACAAATGATCTTCACAGGGAAGGGTGAGAAAAAAAGCATAATTGGGCAGGAACACATTCTGCTGCGATACACCACTCCACAGAAGTGGGAAGTCGCTTGACTGCAGTACCGTTTCTCCCCTGTAGGTGCTGCCCTGAGCTCTCTCTATCTCCTTCCATTGCTCGTTCTGAGTGACGGGCTATGGCTGGAACCATACTTGAATTTTCTTGCACTACGTGCACGTGAAGTGTTTCTGTCCCGGGCGGCTTTGTTCACATACTCATGTCATGCTTACTTGTTGTCTGATTGGAGGTTTAAAAGGTATATCCACTAGGGGGCAGATCACGGCTTCTCTTAAGATGATTCCGCCATTCTTCCTGGCTTCCTAGTGTCTGCCACGTCACAAAGCATAAAATGTATACTGCTGCCGCGGTTTCCGTGGGTACTGCACCTTGCGGGCACGTAGCGTTACTTTTTGAGGACGTGAACAAAGAACGCTCTGAATCTCAGGTAAGCCCAGGACAGAATCTATGGCTGGGTCTCTAATAAATTTGTTTTATTTTATTTTTTGCAAAGAATTTAGTCTTAGGTTTGTGGTGCCTGGGCTACATTAATATGAGGAGTGCAAACAGACTACTGAATATGTGAGGCCAAAATAGGAATTAAACCTGATAAGAACACAATTAAACATAAAATTCCCACATATTAGGAAGGAGGAGGAAGCCTTGATGTGAGAAGTCAATCAGGGATTCATTCATTAGGGAGGGAGGGTGCAGAGTCTCCCCCTGGCCGTGTCATGTGACTGACCTGTGTCCTCAGAGGGGGGCGGCTGTGTCTCTGTGTCTGGCTCTGGGGGGGGCAGCGGGGGGGCCGCAGCCTTCACTGGGGTGTTGGACTCGGGGGTCTCGAATGCTCCGTCAGAGTCTGAGCTCCTGGGACAGACAGACAGACAGACAGACAGACATGGGTATCTTTAAGTCAACTCAGCTCTGCTAAGTAAGCACAGAATTATTATGGGACAAATTCCCTCTGATTCAAATAATAAGAGCATCATAAACCTGAAAAGAAAATCTCTGGGCAGGCCTTCTTACAAAAAGACAGACAGACAGACAGACACTGCAATTCACATGTGAGTTACAGCATATTTCTATGTACACAATGGAAAGTGAAATGAAAGAGGTACACAGGCAGACTAATGTCTGCAGCAGCAGACAGACACAGAGATAGAAGTGCCACTCAATATCTGAGTGTTTCTGTGCGTATGCACAGAGATGCACATTGATGAGTACACAGGGCTGTCAAACAAAGGGGCTTTGTCTCCTTTACTGCAACTGGTGGAAACAATCGAACGTTTTAATCTTACAGCAGATCGCAATTGGTCCTGGCTGCGAACGCAGCGGACGAATTAAATCAGCGGTTACGATGTACTGATGAGTCAGTTTGGCTGATACTGTCACACGCGCCATTTCCAGGTAAATAAATGCACAGGTCAGCGTGTGCTGGTGTCTCTGGTGAATTTCTATGGGCTGAAATGGAAATGCTGATACTACAGTACAGGCTAGGGGATTATAGAATGCCCTGAGAACAAAAACACCCATCATTATGTTTCTGTTACCATTATTCGATCTTAACTATTACACCGGGCCAGCCAGTAGAGGACGGGCTCCCCCTCCACAGCCAGGTTTCTCCAGAGACTTCTTCCCTTTGAGGAGATTTCATTCTCACCACCGTTTGAGTGTTTATCTTCCCACTGGGGTTAATTTTTTTTTTTTTACCTCAATTGCTTGCTTTTTGGCCCTGTTTTTCTTTTTTTTCATTTTTTTTTTCAGTAATAGTCTCAGTAATAAGTACTATACAAATAAAAATGAATTGAATTGACCACATGGATTCTGTCAGGAAAATGCCAAAATCAAAAAGGAAAAATAATGGCCTTCTCTACCACACAGAAATAGTACACACATATATATACAGCATCACAGATGTCTAATGCTGTTTCCTGGACAGGCAGAGCTGTTGCCAGGGAACAGAAATGAAAGCCACTCATCAAGGCTGTGGTGCATCCAGGCTTTGGCTGTAGATAGTAAAAGCACCCGCTTTCCCCCGAACGTCAATCATTCGAATCGGACTTCACGTCGAGCCTCACAAAGCTCCACGCGCTACCCGGATCCTCTGCCCGGGTTCTAACAGCTCGTCCATCTTGTGGTAATCACATCCTGGTGGTCAGCGTCCATCATAATCAGAAGAGCGAGCACACAGCACCATCACACGTCTCTGCGCTTAGGCACACGCATTTGAACAGACACACAGACACACACACATACAGAGAGACACACACAGACACACACACATACTATACAGACACACCCACACAAATACAAAGACACACACACAAACACTCACACTCACACACACGCACACACACACCCTCTCTCTCACTCTATCTTGCAGACTCTACATCAATAAGGTATTCTGCAGGAACAGTGCCCCAGCACAATGCCGCTGATCCCCACACCCCTGCCCTGCTCACCTCTGCCTGGCGGGACCCCTCCCTCCCTGCAGCATGTTGTCGTGCCGCGCCCCCCAGGTGAGGCGATGGAGGAGCCCCAGCGCGGGGTCCCCCCCGCCCCCCCCGAGCAGCGTGTCCCAGCCCCAGCGTGCCCACTGCAGGGGCGACAGCGCCTGCCACGCGCTCACCGCCATCGTCCCCGACGCTCCCCACACACAGCGACGCCTTCCACTGCTCTCCTCCTCTCCTCCTCTCCTCCTCTCGCTCTGAACGCTGCCCCACACCAAAGCACGCCGCCGAGGCGCTCTCTCTCTCTCCGTCTCTCTATCCCTCCTTCCCTCCCTCTCTCTCTCACCGTCTCTCTATCCCTCCTTCCCTTCCTCTCTCTCTCCGTCTCTCTATCCCTCCTTCCCTTCCTCTCACTCACTGTCTCTCTATCCCTCCTTCCCTCCCTCCTCTCACTGTCTCTCTATCCCTCCTTCCCTCCCTCCTCTCTCGCTCTCACTGTCTCTCTATCCCTTCTTCTCTCCCTACTCTCACTGTCTCTCTATCCCTCCTTCTCTCCTTCCTCTCACTGTCTCTCCCGCCTTCTCTCCCTCCTCTCTCTCTCTCTCTCTCTCTCACACACAGTGAAGAAAGGCAGGGAGGACGGAGGCTGTCTGCTACAGTGTGAGAGAAGAACTAGCACAGGCGAGATGCTACAGAACAGTGTGGAGGGTGAAGACAGGCTCTTTCTCTCTCTCCCCCTCTCTGTCTCTCTCTCTCTCTCTCTCTCTCTCTCTCTCTGTCCCTCCTTCTCTCTGCACCGAATTCTAATGAGCGAATGGGAGAGCAGCACCTCGGTCTGAAAGCGCAGAGCACACCCATCTGAATCCGCTCTGCAAACCCGCTTCACATCCTCACTCAGAACAATGCCCGCAACGTTCATCACACATACAAGCAGATATACATACATACAGCACACACATATGCACACACACAAACAAACATACATACATATATACTATACATACATATATATGTACATATATACATGTAAATGTATGCTATAAGCTCTGCATGCATTTTTATAAATATGCACAGCCCACGTATGTAAGTGCATATGTGCATTATACACACAACACAAATCCTTACACTAACATATAAAAGCCACTGAGAAGTACCCTGGTGTACACCTGCAATATGCTAAAGGTGATTAATATAAGAGAATAATTAACAGGAGTCTTATACTGTAGATACATATAATAATTATTTGCGGCATGTATCTTTTGATCTTTCATACTCTAAATTACAATACGTGGTATGACCTTCAATGTGCGAGAGCTGGGTTTGTAAAGCACAGTGTGAGTAAGAGAGATAGGGGTTCGAGCTGAGTGAGCCTGTTTCACCAAAATACCGGCATATCAGAGAGTTTGCATTTCAACTCCATCCTGGGAGAACTAAATTAGCATACGTAAGTACCCTCTTATATGAGGGTACCTACAAAAGAAATTAAGCTGGATAGTGAGAGATGTCTCCTCTGCTTGTCGCCCCCACCCGCAAACTGTGCTTCATCCCCCACCCCCCCCCCCAACCCAAAACAGGAACCGGGCGTGTGCAATTAGAGGAACACGATAATCGATCGGGGGGCTTCCGAGAGAGAGAAAGAGAGAGAGAGAGAGAGAGAGAGAGAGAGAGAGGGAGAGAGAGAGAGAGAGGGAGAGAGAGAGAGATGAGAGAGAGAGAGAGAGAGAGAGAGAGAGACAGAGAGAGAGAGAGAGAGAGAGAGAGAGAGAGAGAGAGAGAGAGAGGGAGAGAGAGAGAGAGAGAGAGAGCTGAGCCAGTCGATTGGGCCGTGTGCGCATGCTGTGCTCGGGGTAGCTGTGTGTGATAGTGGGATTAAACCCTCCAGGGGTCTAACTGCAGATCATTATCACCATCGATAGAGACCCAGAGAAACGGCTTCCGAGTGCGAGGGTGTGATGAGAAGGGAGGAGAAGACAAAGAGACATAACCAAAACAACACTGCGCAAGCAAAACGATAAACCTGCTTTATGACCTCGATGCCCCGGGGCCATGGAGGAGAGAGGAAGAGAGCAGAAGGGGATGTGGGGGTGTGGGGGTGAGGAGGAGGGGGTGAACTGTGAATGCTGCCTGTGAATGAACCCTGTTTCTGCGGGTAGCGAAAGGGTAAGAAAGGGGGATCTGTACAGCGGAGACAGAGAGGAAACGACACTGGCTTAATTATGTGTGATTATGGTGAGCATGCACTATCTGCTCACTTTATGTCACTTCTGATTTGCCCTTGCCTGAAGGATGCTTTGGCAACACGCTGCTTATTGGCGTTTCCATTGACCGATCGGTCGATCTAGAGAGGGGCAGGCAAGCGAAAAGGGAGAGGCCGGAGATGGAGGGATGAAGGAAGAGAGTAGAGAAGAGGGTGAAGGATAGAAGGAAACTGAGGTCAAAATGGGTTACAAAAAGAAATGAATTCCTCATACAGAAGCCTACCAGAAGTATATGGTTGGTGTTGTGTAGGTGTGGATGAAGGACTGAATTTGATACCAGAATGTCCTGTTTTGCCTTTAAGCTACAGCATATAGCACACAACGACACTGAAACATGGACTGTATAAAATTATGAACCAATCATTAATTTATACCCAGGACAGGACATTGCCAAATAAATTTTCATGAACAGGTGAAGCAGTAGAAGATGAATTGAGCCCAAAATCTCACCATGCCCTCCCTCTCCCTCAAAACCCACACACAGCCAGAGCTGGAGGAGTGTCACAGTGAACCTGGGGAAAGCCAGGATGGAAAACAAAGCTGCAGTCTCATTACTCCCCTTTAATTAAGAGAGAGAACCTGACAGGCTGGGACTGAGTGGCATAGAATGCATGTATTTTTAAAGGCCCTGGTGAAGTACAGGTCTGAGCGGTGGGCTTAGCTTCCACACACACAGGCCTCACACACAGCTCCCCTGGGACTGCACCTAATTGCCGTTAGTTGTCTTGACATTACGACCGCTGTAAATCAGCGGAGTAAATTGTGAAAGGATGCAAGCCTAATAAAGACACCGGGAGGAGATTTGTGTGCGAAATATCAGGACGGAAATAAAACCCGCCAAGATTAGTCCCTGCGGGTGGAAATCCTGTGTCCTGGAGGCGAACTCGCATGTGCTTACGCTCACACCCTGGTCTCTTTCTCTCTCTCTCTCTCTCTCTCTCACACACACACACACACACACGTACAAACACACACACACATGCACACACACACACTCAAAAACTACAATCTACAACGACAAGCTGATCCCTCAGTTTGGTTTTAAGAGGCATATATTTTGCTGATGGCAGCCGAACAAGGACTTTGTTTTAATTGAGTTAAGCAAAGGCATAAACAGAGGTTACTCTGAGCTATGTGAGTCAAGAAACGTGATACTATTCAGAAGAATGCATTAATCACAGTCATTTAACAACTAATGGAAAAATAGAGAAGGTCTAATATGATTATTTCAATTGTATTTCAGTAAAAACCGAAAAAGATTTGGGCATCGTCTGTGCACTTAACAGAAACATTTTTACACACCACTTCAAACAATTTGTTACCATGGCGACTGTAAGTAGCTCTTGCCATATGTTTGGTTGTGGTCCAACAGACCACCTTGGCAGATTGTCAGAGTCCTGTCACACACACGAGTACAGTACGCATGCACACACACACACCCACACACACACACACACACGCACACATGCAAGCATGCACGCACGCACGCACGCACACACATGCACACAGACAGGATGAAAAAGATAAATCAGGATTCCTTATTAATATTCATGTTTCTATAAATGAGCAGTGTTAATCACAGATAATTGCTAATATCATGCTTTGGCAATGTCAAAAAATGCTGGACTCTGTCAATGCAATGAATTTGAAACACACCCAATAACAGCATACAGTAAGGTAAACATATGCAATAACAGCATAAAGTGGGAGAGATAGGGATGCATTGTTGTTATCACCTGTATTTCAAATTCGGTTTACATTGTGCAGCATCACAAAAAGACACAAAGACACAAAGACTAGAAAAAAAACATTAAAGGAGGCCATAGACACAGGTGAATGAGAAAATAAAAGCGTAAGAAGTATATTAGGTGAAAGAAATGTTCTTTACAGCATATTATTCACAAAGATATTGTAACTAGTAAGACAACGTTGTGACTTACAATTCATGTTAGTTTTCATTCATTTTTGCTCTTCAATGGTTTTTTTAAGTTTATTTTTTGCTATGGATGTATGTTGCAATATACTGATATGCTGATGAAGAAAGTCAGAATCAGGGAGTGAGGAACAAAGAGAATGGAGTCCATGGGGGGGGGGGGGGGGGGGGGGGGGGGGGTCTGGGAAGTAGCAGCTGTGTAATTAGTGGGGGGTCAGTGGATTATCAGCAGTCCTGGTGCAGTCCAGACGGAGAGAACGTTTACATTTCATTTCCCGCCTGTCTGAATGGACATTGAGGTTGGTAGCACGGTGTATGAAATTATTACTGACAGGTTTTTTTTCTCTGTCCTCATATCGTTTTATTCAACTTTGCTTATACAAAACCTGTGTGCCTTTTCTCTCTTCTCTCTTTCTATATTTCATCCTAGCCCATCCTTATCTCCACCCTCTTTCTTTGTCTCCCTGCCTATCCTTCACTACTTCCCTCCTCTCTCTATCTGAATCCTCCTCTTCTCGACAGCCTGGGGGATTTGCTTCTGCAAAGCTACCATGAAAAGCCTTAAATCCCCAGTTTAACACCAAACCAGCAAACTGGAATGCTGTACACTGCTGATATAAAAAAAAAATCATACTGTCAGTCTATCAAGCCCTGCTGTCAATAATAAAACTAGTTTACACCAACATACTGCCATACATCCTTGACAAATGCCCTTGTGTGTGTATGCGTGTGTGTGTGTGTGTGTGTGTGTGTGTGTGTGTTTTTCTCTGCTATATATATTATTCATTTTATTTTTCTCCTCTACTCCTAAAAGTGTGAGGTATGTATGTTCCCTTCCCCTGTGATTATTAAGAACAATCCACAGCTGGGGAAATGACCACACCTGTGTTAATTGGGAACTGGGTCTTCTGGAGCCAATAAATATTTGTCCCTTGCTACTTGGTACAGGTACAATTCTTTAGTTGCAGTTTTTTTTAATTTTTTTTTTTACATGTGCCTTTTGATTGATTCACAGTTTATGTTTGTGGCACTTATGCTGCAGTCACTGCTGCCACCTGCTAAACGGACATTTTGTTTTCATGTGCTTTCACTCCCACGGTCCCTGTCTGCTTTATGGGAGGATACGGGTACTGAGCTGCCTGGAATTGGACAGGGCCCTGATCCCTCTCATTCAGTAGCGCCAGGCCTGCAACCCCTCCAAAGACGTATTAAAGATGGCCAACAAGGACAGAACAGAGGAAATGACCTCTCTCCTGCAGGAAAACATCCACTAACGGCCATATCTCAGGATAACGGCCCTTTTACTCAACGGTCCGAGACAAAAGGGGACTGGGCGACTGAGCTGGTCTCATTTGTGGGGACGTCTGGGACTTATCCAGCAAATTGACCGATTTTCTGTGGGATCCCCGGGAGTTTAAACAAGAGACTTCCTGGTCGACTGGTTCTGTCATTATCTGGGATAAAGATTCGGTTAGGGGGTCTTAGGGCCTGTTTGGATAGAGAACTTTAGCTAGTGATGTAATGCTGAACGAGGCAGACGGGGTGGGGGTAATTAGGCCCTTACAGGGAACCTCCGAAATGCGATTAAGCTGAAAATAAATTCGGTTTGCAGATCAAGGGGCAGCACGCACAGAAGGGTCTTGGTGGGAGTTAATTAGAGCACCGGCCAGGGCTGCAGCTCTCAAGAGTTACAGCCACATCAGAGGACCCCCAGCTCCGCAAACTCAAATAGCTCTGTCAACAGGGTGAGCTCTGCGTCAAACACACGCCGCTTCGCCTTCTGACGTCTGACGCTGCCTCCCAATCTCAAGAGCTTATACAGCATTTACATACAGGACGTGTGCGAAACTAGGAAATATGCTAATTTTAACCATTTCAAAGAAATGTGTGTGTCCGAATTCGGAAATATGCTAATGTTAACCATTTCAGAAAAATTTGTGTGTACGTGTGAATCGTACATGTTGATGTGCTCATGTGCATATGCGTGTGAGTGGGCAGGGCACTCATATTCCAACTGTCTCTGACCACTAGGTGGAGCATCCTGGCATTGCTTCACCTCAATCTAATTCTTTACCTTTCCCCCTCCTTACAAAATTTAGCTTTCACGTTACCTGCGCCGAGTAGTCCCTAGCTGAGACACAATGAGAACAACACGTTTTGGATCGAGTTTTTAACTCCTAGAGGATGCGACAGCCGACTGTTCCCCTCCCCTGGGTGTGGGCTAGCCACACCCACATGGAAACAAACCCCGGTGGAAGCTTAGGGCCAAACAGGGAGCCGGTGGGACACAGTGTGACTCACACACCTCTCAGTCCCCAGATTTCACACCGTGATAAGTGCACAGTGCTGTGATGTAATAGAGCAAATTACCATGGTTACCACTGGACAGAAAGTGGGCAGGATTGCAAAGGGCTCCACACTGATGGCTAATGAATGCTAATGCAAAAAACGCGCATGTAAATACATTCGCGCATGCACGCGCACAGCTGCCTGATGTCACTGCAGAGAAGATGAGCGTCTCTCGGCAACCACTCGAATCCCCAATCAGCTCTAACAGACAGAGCAGTGGAGAGCAGGAATGAAAGCCACACTTCAGGAAACAGCAGCCTCTCTCTCTCTCTCTCTCTCTCTCTCTCCTTCCCTCTCTCTACCTCTCTCTTACACAAAGGGTGAAACAGTTAACCAATTTACTTTGTTTCAGTTGAAAAGCCTTTCACACCGATACTGTGTGAAAGCACCCGATTCCCACAATTCAAAGGGCACAATCTGATCCAGGCGGCTTTACAAAATCATCCTGGAGATTGCTTAATGTCACACACTTAAAGAGGCACACGCCACATGCTATTTAGCCTGAACGAGTTGCAGCACCCTTCTATCCAACAGTCATTCAGCCTCTGCCAGTTCAGTTAAACTCACATTCAAAGTCCTTTTTAAAGTCTTTATACTGCACACATCACCAAAATGAAACAATGTATAAAAACACTCTAAACTGTTAGGAAAATATTTTGATATATTAAATAATTTAAAATACAATTAAAAATACATTCATGCGATCATTAGCATTCAGAGAAAATTTGGTACAATGCATCATAACATGAATTATTACTCTTATAATAGTAACTACAGTGGTAATGGAAACTGAAATCCTGAGAATAATAATATTTGACATGCAGTATTTACATAGGACACAGCGGCCACTGTCCCACAGGCATGGAGAGCTGATCTTTGGTCATGCTGCCAATTTGTCTGGAACCTTTTACAAGTTTTGGAAAATAGGGGATATGTTTTTTTTTCCAGAGGAAAATTTCTCTGTTTATATATGTCATCTCTGGGCAGCATTGCCTTGACGATCTGTTTCAAACAGACAGCAGCATGTGCCTACAGTACTGCACTTCAATATATCAATATTTTCCCCTGGTTTTTTTTTGTGTTGTCAGGCAGTCTTTTCAGGACCAATTAGCATGCAAATTTGATTTGTATTTCTGTTATTGATTCCCTATGCACAAGGAAGCTTTGTTTGTGCTGTGTTTGAACCTGACTGAGTCCAGTTGTGCTCATTTCTATTGTCCAATCCTGAGGCTGATTTGTGTTCGCAAAAAAGAAGGACTTTTTAGAAACAGCTCTTGGCAATTCAGGGTCCTCTAACGGCAAGAAATGGGTAAATGCTTGTACTGTACATTTTTTTTCTCCAGAATTTAAAGGTTGTACTATACATTTCAGTGTATGCCTATGTGTACATGCATGTCTGTATATGCATGTGTGTATGCATGTTTCTGCATGAGTGCATGTACTGCATCAACACAGCTTACAGTGGTTACTGCACATCTGCCTGGTTACCGTTGCTGATGCAACCGCCCTCCCCATTACCACGGTTACACAGCATTCCGTACTGGGCATTACGGGATTGTTTGTGTTAGAGTATGAATCCTTTATAAATGCCCCCTGATTGGCTGTCTCCACTTTTGAAGAGACCAATGAACATGGAAACAAACTGACTCACTTTGCAAAGGGACTCCTACAGAGAACAAAGACACAACATAACCATTTCTTGCACAGACACAGCAGCCGTTGAGCTAACGTAAGGGCGGGATTCACCTGCAATAACAGGCAATCCACTGATTGCTTCCTGTAAACTCCACCGTGAACGAAAATGCCAAACACGTTGATGGGAATTTCCCTGAATCCTATTTTCACTGGAAACAAGATCAATTTGCTACTCGCTCCATGAATCGACAGACCTTCCGTTCTCCTCTCTCGCGCGGATATAAATAGAAGAATGACATCATCGGTTACGGCTCCGACAGCTTCCTTCCAGTAAAGCAATCCCTGAGTCAAAAAATCCAAAAGTACTAAACACCAACCATTATGAACATACCACAAATAAGCTATTATAAAGCTAAATAGAACCTTCATAATCCAAACCCTGTTTTAAATCATGAGATTAGCCAAAAGCCTATTTGTGAAGTATGCCTTTGAAGAATTCCAACAGACAATCCATACACTGCTTATGAATTTTACCTTACATGAGTGTAATGTTCCAAACATTACTATGGAATTGCTATCCACTTTGGTCTATATTAGTTTCAGTTTATATTATTCTGACTCTGATATGTAGGAAATGTGATTGGATAATAATGATGCATTTCTGGGCATACGTTTCGATGGAATATTATTACATAGAATTCTATGAATAGAATTCCTGGGGGGGGGGGGTCACTTCAAACAGAGGATGATATTACTACTACTACAATCTTTGTCTTTAATACCACTAGCACTATCATTTCCAAGCAACAGCATGTTGGCTTCACACACATCTCCATGCCTGTGCTCATACATGCACAAACACATACCACATTCATATGCAAACACACACACACACATACACAAGCAATGATGCCATCAAAATGGGATGGTTCTGTTCTAGGCCTATATCTTATTCAATAAACATAAAGTAAAATCAAATCATAGTTTCGAAAATATTTTCACTGTAACGTTTTTGATATCGAAGACATTTATATTAATAACAAAAAATTAAAATCCTTAAACTTTTTCTCTGCTGGGTCTCAGTAGGATATGAAGGTAGCGTTCTCTAATGATGACAGCTTTATATCTTTAGTGAGTATAGGAAGACAGGTAACACAATCCTTCTCACACCAGGAACACAGTTTTAGCATATTGATACAATGTCAACACAACTCACAGAAAGCATTATCAGTTTGTCAGGAACTGGTGCAGTACACAAACACTCTGCATAAGTTTCTTAAGCGCAGCGTTTCTCATGTTACGGCATGCAAAACTTTTTATGATCGCCATTAACGACGGCTTATCATAAACAAATCCCTTCTTTTCTAGTCTGCTTGATTTTGGGATTTTGTGTTTAATGACTTTCATGGCATGGGAGTAACGGCTGCTAAACCTCAAAGCCTCACCACAGTCCTCCAAACAAGCAGCACAAAACCTCACCACAGTCCTCCAAACAAGCAGCACAAAACCTCACCACAGTCCTCCAAACAAGCAGCACAAAGCCTCAACCCCAGTCCTCCAAACAAGCAGCACAAAGCCTCACCACAGTCCTCCAAACAAGCAGCACAAAGCCTCACCACAGTCCTCCAAACAAGCAGCACAAAACCTCACCACAGTCCTCCAAACAAGCAGCACAAAACCTCACCCCAGTCCTCCAAACAAGCAGCACAAAGCCGAGAGCCCAGCATGAGTCACAAGTACGGCACTGCTTATGTATTTATGTAAAACTGAACATTTCAGGCCTCAGTCCAACCTTAATTATCACAACGTATATTAATGACCCAATTAGTCAGCCACAATAAAAACAGATGGGTATGGGCATGCAATATGGCCCCCTCCCCATATCACTCTTTTAGACACACACACACACACAAGAGCACACATACACACATGCACATGCAAGCACACGTGCACAAACACACAGTCTGTGCTCATAAACAGCAATGTAGACCTTGCGATGATGTCACAGTAATTCCACACAAGCCCCTCCCCTCTTCCTCTCTCATCACTTGCCCCCTCCCCTGTGCCTGAGATCAAAATAAAAACAGCGAGACAGACACCCCCCCCCCCCACTTCTTCTGGCACCCGCCCCCCATGCTAATCTCTGTCTGCGACCAGCATTTCCACAGCTTCAAGAGCAGCAACCCTCTTCCTCACAACAGACTCCACTATGCAACTCACACAATCCATACAAAGACACTGCTCCAAAGCATAAACATGTACGCGCATATATCTAAGCATACAAGCACGTAAACACATACATCCACATTCATACACATACATTAATACAGCACATGCATGCACATATGCACATACACAAACAGAGCCCTGTACACACGCATGTACAAACGCATGCATTGGCAATGATGACCTACTCTGCTCTTTCACCACCATTACACAAAACAACAACCCCTGC